>NW_022639593.1:372965-379790 GCF_010583005.1 Odontomachus brunneus
TAAATATATATATATATATATATATATATATATATATATATATATATATATATATATATATATATAAATGTGTGTGTATGTGTGTGTAAAATTATATATATACCCGAGCATGCCGAGTGTTTTTTGTGCAACTCTTAATTTTACTTTCTATTTTAATTTTTTACATATTACTTATGAAAAAAGTCAATACTTGATATTTTCATTTACTCTAATTATCTTATAACATTTTTTTGTAGAAAATAGAAATTTAAATAATGTTACTATAATATTAATAATATTTTAATAATATTAAACAATACTTTAATGTCTTTAGACTTATGTTTTCTGAAAGTATATGTGAAATATTTTATATAGGAACATTTTATATAATTCTATTCGTGTAGAGAGGCATACATGAATTATTTTCTCTTGATCTAACTACTTCATATCACTCTTTTTATAGAAAATAGAAATTTAAACAACAATATTTCTTATTAATGTTTTTAAATATATTATTTTACAAATAAAATATTTTTAAAGAAAAAGTTAATTTTTGTATTCTATTCATGCGGGCAAGCGCATCTTGGCATCCTTTTCTACTTTTTTTTTAAAGTAGGTTTGTACGGATATCCAGTTGTATAAATTGAGTATTCCTCTATGTCTATTTCTTTTTTTTTTTTTTTGATGCGGTCAATTCTCGAGTTCGATCTGTAGATTTATCACGTCCTAACTCTTTGCATACCATAGTGGTAATTATTGAGTCAGTATGCTGACCTGAAACATGCTAATGAGACGCATTAGCGTTTACTGTACATTGAACATTAGTTCCGTTCTGTTAATATTCTGTTTTGAAAGTGTGTGAAGTAAGCGTCCTAGCCCCCTAATCTCCTTTGCTGCTTCGATACCGCTATTAAGAAATCTGAAAATCGACAATAAGCCGTTACATATGATTAATTAACAGAAAAAACAATAAATAGCACAGTAATACAAACGGAAGCGCGACTTTTGTAAGGAGCTTTACGTCCATATTTAATGTAATCTATAATTTAATTCAGCGATTTCACTTTTTCGCTCGCATTACATCATCACTACAGCTGAATTTAATCTCCTTAAGGGGCAGATATCAAAAGAAGAGAATAGAAAAAAAATCGAACGCATTATAGTTTTTCGTTTTATACTGACTGAAAGAAATAGTTCCTTTTGCTGGCAGCATTAAAGATTCTACTAAGGCGGTTCTTAAAATAGATCACGAGTAATTCGCCCAGTCGTAGCGAACGATTTCCACAAACGAAATATTCCACGAACGTTTTATGGCTCTGTGTAAAAAACACGGAAAAAAGAAAGAAGGACAGAAGAAGCGGGGAAACAAATTTATACAGTTACGCTGCATCAGGATTAAGTTGGAAGCAACGATTACAAGTAGACATATACGGCGGCTGAAAAAAGTTAAGGATGTATTGCTCATATTTCAAAAAAAAAAAAAATAAAAAAAATGGAGTTTAATTTGTATTGCATCTAAAAATAATCATAAACAATTTGACATCGATGCAGAGCTTAAAGTTATTCCATTTTGAAATGTAAGTTCAGTAAACTTGATAACGTTAAATGATATTTTGATTACGTATTAAGCGGATTAGAAAGATTTGACATTTCGATTTTATATTTTTCTGCATTTTTGGATAATATGATATTTTAAACATAATTCCCAGTTTACTAAGTTGAAAAATTCGAAAAATTAAATTCAGAATAGCAGATGTGAGCTGATACGCGATCTGTCTGAAAGTCATAATCACACATAATCGTGCACAGACGAAAACAAAACGGTCGCTAGTTTGTTAGAAGCTGATTATTGTCTATTTGGAGCATTTAGGAGGAGTCCAAGTATGTTATAATCAGTTTCCTATAATTTACATAACATGTTTATATACGTTGTAAACTCTTATTAAATTTCATAATATAATATCAAGAATATAAAAAAAGTTAGAGGGTTTTGAATTTAAGTTTTCCACGATCGCGGCAAAAATGTTTTATCTCCATAATGACGTCTTTAACATCAATATACGTCATTAATATATTATTATAATATTATTATTATAATTATTCGACATTATCCTACTATTTGGAAGTTTTTTAAATCATGTTGTTATGGAAATACTTACACGGAACAAAAACCTCTGTTGAATGTCCAACAGATATCTATCATGGAGATTCAAAACTTCTAATAAACATCCATGTAATATCTATATAACTTCTGCTGGATATCCAAAGGTCCGCTTGTCGTATCTCCATACAATCTCAGATATACCGAATGGAGATTCTATGGTGATCCTATAGAGATTCTGTGGAGGTTCTATGCAGGTTCTATATACATGCATATATAAATATTTGTTGAAGTTTTTATATAAGCCAATTACTTAGTCATTAAAATAAAAAAATTTTATTCAAATAATTTTTATATTAAAAAATAAAAAGTAAAATTTTTGTTTAAATTTAATGTTTTACATATTCCAGGCAGTCCAGTCCAATTTAATATAATGTGAGTATGTCAAACAATGATTATATGTTCACAATTAACATAAAATGATAAACGAACTTGACATTATTTAGAATTAGGTTTCATATAAAATTGAGATAGTTATAACGTAAAATGTAACATAAAATATTCTTACACAGCAAATTTTAATTACTATTTATTTATATACTTATTTCAGTTGTTTTTAAGATGTCGATAAATTTGACTGAGATCTTTTTAACCCGGTACGCCCCAAAATGACCTAAATTTTGTCTTTTCTTCATGGCAATAATTTTGACGTCCATAGATCTTTACGGCACTCTTGACCTTATAGATGTAAGATACGCCCTTTCTGAATCTAAAGTTCATTTTTTGCCATCACGCGCTATTTTTTCAATATGGCGGCTGAAACGCCAAAAAATTGAAAGAAAATAGAATATTGTTTGTTTATATCTCATTTTTTTCGGCACTATCCTGTCATAGGATCGTCTAGTGGCATAATGTCTTTAGCTAAAATATGGTACTATGCAGATCAAATAATTCATTATGGCGGATTCAATATAGCGGCTTTTTAAAAAAAACTTTTGTTTTTATCGCTTTTTCCAGATTATTTATCACCAACTTGCATTTCTGTGATCTGTATTAAAACATGATTTAAATGAAATTGAATCGCAACGTACCACGACATAACCAAAAAAATCCAAAATGGCGGAGATTTTTTTGGTAAAATTTTTATTCGTTTTTGTAATATATCCGATTATTCTTTCACGCTTTTGTTGATTCTGAGACTTACACTTCCGAAGAATAATGACTGCAGCAAAATTATAGATGTAATATAACTTCTAAACACTATGCTGAATTTGATTTTTACAGTAACTTATGGCGATATTATCGTAGTTTAGTTGCATTTCTTTTTTTGCTGTGTAATAAGTATAGAATACAATATAAGGTGTAGTAAAAAGAAATCCATTATTTTTCCAATAAATGGCTTTAGTAATGTGTATCTCGCGTTGTATAAGTGCGATCGGTTTACGCTAAATGGCGTTAGAAAGATAAGATTTCGTATTAAAAAAACTTCTCAGACAGTTTTGTGATTGTTTGACTCAGTATTGTTTGAGCGCGCGTCAAAGATGGACACCAGCAAAGAGAAAATACGCCATATTTTACAGTTTTTCTTCAATAAAGGCGAAAACGCAAGCCAGGCGGCTGAAAATGTGAATAGTGTTTATGGTCCTGATACTGTAACAGCCAATCGCGCGCAATTTTGGTTTCATCGATTTCGTAATTTTGATGTCAAAGATGCACCACGCTCTGGAAGGCCAATTGACGAAAATGTCGATAAAATAATGGAAATCGTCGAGTCCGACCGTCATGTAAGCACTGTTTCGATTGCCCAGGAGCTAAACATTGCACAAAAAACCGTTTGGAACCACTTGAATAAGGCTGGATACAAAAAGAAGCTCGATGTATGGGTGCCACACGAGTTAACGCAAAAAAACCTCATGGACCGAATTTCCATCTGCGAATCGCTGCTGAATCGCAACAAAATCGACCCATTTCTGCAGCGGATGGTGACTGGTGATGAAAAGTGGGTCACTTACGACAACGTCAAGCGAAAACGGTCGTGGTCGAAACGCGGTGAGCCGGCGCAAACGGTGGCCAAGCCAGGATTGACGGTCAGGAAGGCTTTGCTGTGTGTTTGGTGGGATTGGCAGGGAATCATCCACTATGAGCTGCTCCCCTACGGCCAAACTCTTAATTCGGACCTGTACTGTCAATAATTGGACCGTCTGAAGGAATCAATCGCCCAGAAGCGGCCAGCTTTGGCCAATAGGAGAGGAATTGTGTTCCATCAGGACAATGCCAGGCCACACACATCGATAGTGACTCGCCAGAAGCTCCGGGAGCTTGGTTGGGAGGTTCTTATGCATCCACCTTATAGTCCGGACCTGGCACCAAGTGATTACCACCTGTTCCTGTCTATGGCGAATGATTTTGCTGGTGAAAAATTCGCCTCAAGAGAAGCTTGTGAAAATCGACTGTCCCAGTTTTTTGCCAATAGGGACAAGGGTTTGTATGAGAGAGGCATAATGGAATTACCTTCAAAATGGCAACAAGTTATGGAACAAAACGGTGCATATTTGATCTAATTCGGATCATTTTAACTATGCTAAATAAAGTCTTCAATTTCATGTAAAAATAATGGATTTCTTTTTACTACTCTTTCTTTTTACACCTTATATATAATAGACCACAAGTTTGACATAACTTCAAAATGGGATAGTTGAACACATTTTTGCAACTTATTGTTATATAGTCATGCTCGAGTTGCAATATTTATTTGAAAATAATATTGTTGTTGAATGAAAAGTGTAGAATAATAAACATTGCAAAACAAATTACGGTTGTTATTTTATACAATAAGTTAACAAAAATGTATCCACTTGTTATTTTGAGGTTATATTACTTATTAGAATCATGACATATTACATTCTTTATTCATTCAACAGTAGACTTATTTTCAAATAAGAATTATATTCAAATAAGTTTATATAACCTCTAAATACCATACTGAGCTTAATTTTTTCAGTAACTTATGGCAATATTATCGTAGTTTAGTTGTATTTCTTTTTTTTGCTGTGTAATAAGTATAGGATATAATATATAATAGATCCAAAGGTTATAACGGGATAGTTGAACACATTTTTGCAACTTGATTATATAATCATGCATGAGTTGTAATACTTATTTGAAAATAAGACTGCGGGTGAATGAATAAAGAATGTAGTATGTGATGATTCTAATGAGTAATATAACCTCAAAATAACATAAGTGGATATATTTTTGTTAACTTATTTTAAACAATAATAACCATAATTTGTTTTGCAATGTTTATTATTCTATACTTTCATTCAACAGCAGTATTATTTTCAAATAAATATTGCAACTCGAGCATGACTATATAACAATAAGTTGCAAAAATGTGTTCAACTATCCTATTTTGAAGTTATATCAAACTTTTGGATCTATTATATATTATATTATATACTTATTACACAGCAAAAAAAGTAATGCAACTAAACTACGATAATGTTGCCATATGTTACTGAAAAAATCAAGATCAGTATGGTGTTTAGAGGTTATGTTACATTTTAGAACTATAATATTTTGCTGTTGTCGCTATTTTTCAGAAATATAAACCTCAGAATCAACAAAAGCGTGAAAGAATAATCGGATATGTGACAAAAACGAATAAAAATTTAAAATTTTGTAAAAACCTGAAAATCTCTGCCATTTTGGATTTTTTTTTTGTTATGTCGTAGTACATTGCGATTTAATTTTATTTAAATCATATTTTAATACTACAGATCACGCAAATGCAAGTGAATGATAAATAATATGGAAAAAGCGATAAAAAAAAAAATTTCTAAAAAAAATCGCTGTATTGTATCCGCCATAATGAATTGTTTGATCTACATAGCACCATATTTGAGCTAAAGACATTATGTCACTAGATCCAAACAACTAGCACGATCCTATGACAGGATTATGCCAAAAAGTGAGATACAAACAATCGATATTCTATTTTTTTAATTTTTTGGCGTTTCAGACGCCAAAATATGACGCCATATTGAAAAAATGGCGCGTGATAGCAAAAAATGGACTTCAAATTCGGAAAAGGCATGTCTTATATCTATAAAATATCGAGTGCCGGAAAGATTTATAGATGTTTTCTGTCAAAATTATTGCCATGAAGAAAAGACAAATTTTAAGTCATTTTGGGGTGAAACGGGTTAAGAGGAGAACTCCATGTAACTGATCGGAAAAATCGATTTTTTTTTTACTTAAATCGAGTCCTTGTTATATGGAGAATATAATCCTAAAGTTTTAGAATCCATTTTGAAGTATTAAGGGGGGAAATCCAATTAGAACTTTCAAAAAATCGAATTTTTTTTTTTTGCATAAAATGTTTATTTAACATTGTAAGAATATGTTCCCAACGTTTTAAATCGAAATTCGCAGCCGTTCGGAAGTTATGGCCTCCGAGCGCAACAAATCTCTTGAGCAGCGTCGAGGCTCTAATAGCACGCAGCAGGTATACTCACCCGGAGCGGGGATTTTACCTTTCAGGGCTGCGATCCAAAACGTATAGAGATGTAATTATAGTTTTACTGTAGGTTTTGGAACGCACCCCTGGTAGATGGCTTTTATTTCTATTGTTACGTTTAGTCGAAACCGTTGGGTCCGTTGGCGCTGGCATCGAGCAGAACCGGTTTTCAGTTTAGCTCCGAAGTTCGGCCTGTACAAAACGACAGTGCAAATTCGAAATGTCC
>NW_022639593.1:380492-386007 GCF_010583005.1 Odontomachus brunneus
TTATTTATTGCAAAAATTGTGCAGAGAAAACGTCAAAAAATGGAAATTTATTTTCATAAGCGTTTCATATTCAAAATTTTTGACTTTTTTCAATTTTTTTAGGTTCAATTACGAATTATGGGTATAAATAATAAGAATTTTTTCGCTGCCTGTTATAGGATCAATATCACGGACGCCATTTGTCCAGCAGCTGAGCAACTCGCACGCGTACCTGCCAAATGGGATGCTTCATATGTCCGCCATTTTTAAATATTTTTGGAAAAAAAAATACGTATGGACAGTCCAAAACATATATAAATAAATGTTTAAGTTTGAAAAATATAGAAAAATTCTTTCTCCTACAAAAAAATTCTTGAAAATAGCTTATTTTTCCTCGTTCTAATTGGATTTCCCCCCTTAATGGCACTACGGCACACTTATATCTGCACCGCGCGCAAGTATAAGAGTTGCCCGGTGCGTCTTGACCAGACCCCTTCCGTTTCTCGACTTAATTCCTTTTGCATAATAGACTTTAACGTTTCTCAGTGACCGAGAGGTGCTTGGGAGAGCATACACAGAATGCTAATGACAGTCTAAATGCAATAACCTGGCGACTAACTCCAAAACACTTACATGCTGGCACTAAAATAATAGAAATAGCTTCTTATATTGTTGCTAGCATATTTAACGAGGGCTATTCTGCAGTGCTATGAAAATGATGGATGTTTTGGAACTTAAAATTGGCCAGTAATATAAAATTTACGTCGGTTTATTAAACAGCAAGTGATTGAGCAGACAGGAGCGCCAATCTCGTAGCAGCACAAAGGAGGTTCGAATAGATCATAAACAGAAAAAAATTGTAGAAAATCAATTTTTCGAGGAAACGGAAGACCTATTGTATGGAGCTGAAATTGCAGAATAGTTGAAAAGAACCGTAAGTTTCCAAAAATTATAATTTATTTCCTTCGTTAACTTTAAACACATTTTTCGGATAAAGTTACGAATAGGTGAATTCTCCGATTTTTTTGAGACTATACTATTTTTTGTATTTTTGTGCGCTGATTACGAATATGATAATGAAAATTTGCGACTAGATCATTTTCAAGGTCAAAACTCCAAAAAATTGAAAAAAATATCACTTTTTTTACATTATTTTGATAAATATTCATGTATTAAAAAATATTTTAAATAAAAGTTGTAGTTCTTGTAAAAATATATCATTTATGTCCTATACATTTTTTGCATAAAACTGATAGTTTTCGAAAATAATGAGATAAAAGAAAAGACCCTCTCTCTTTGCACTAAGAAACATGAAAGAAAAAGATTAATATATTCTTCGTTCTCAGCCAAGCCCGGAGTCGACTAGGACGAAGAACTGACTCCATTTTTTTTGTTTTTGTTTTTATACTTTTTTTTTGTATTTTTGTATTTTTTAATTTTTTTGTATTTTTGTATTTTTTAATTTTTTTCACATTTTTAATTTTATTTTTTAATGCTTTTTTATTTTTAAAAACTATTTATATAACGCTAAATATGTTATTCCTTTCCCGGATAACATATTTTAATGTCGATAAGCAATTGCTTGAAAGGATCTTGACCTAATCTTCGAAGTCGACGACGCCACATAAATTCGCACAAATGATCAGCGATAGAATTATTGTGAACACCACCGCAAGATAGTTCACGACACATCCAGCGCCAGGAGAACTCAATATTCTGAGTATAAACCCCAGTTTCCGGATCTACAAAAAACTCAGAATGATTCACCGTTTTGTGGTCATAACCGTGGTGTTTCAAGTCGATATATCCTTTCCAACAATCCGTATGGATTTCAGTTCCAGGCATCACATGTTTTTTTATTAAAGTTATAAGAGTATCTTTATCTCTCTTGTTGTCCGGGCAAATTTCGAGCCGATAATTAGTAGCGTGTCTACGATGAATCATTCCGAGAATCCACGATCCCTCAACAACACGCCCCCGTTCGTACTTCCGACGACCAATCTAACACTCATCAATTTCGATGATTTCACCAACACCTCCCAAAAGACCCTCTTCTTGAAACTGCTCATCAAGTGCAGCCATGCAAACTTCTCAACAAAAAGAAAATCTATCGGCTATAGTTTCACGAGATATCTGCTGTCCATCAATAATACTGCTTTCTCGAATCGTTTGCTCAAACGACATATTGACAGAAAAACAGTACGTTATAAGAATACATGCCGCAGGAGAAATATGACACCTCTCGAACCATGTATCCTCGGCAACAGTCGCAGTATGTCGATACTTTCCTTTTTTCATGCAAAGGAATCTTCCGCATTCAAGATCAGATTCTAATAAATCCATATATTTTTTATGATGACTGCAGAATCTTTGCGTTGGAATCAAACCAACTTCCCTCAACCATCGAAGAGTTCATAAATGATTTTGAAAAATAGATGCCAATAAAAACAAATTGTATGTTTTATCCATTTTTTCGTAAATAAGAAAATTAAAAGAAACAATCTTATTAATTAGGCTATAAAACTTTTACTAGAAAATTACGCTTTGCATAAATAGTCGCAAACCCATATAAAACCGTCTATAATTATAGACCTAATTTTGCATCCAAAGCACCGAGCGATGAGGGGTAGACCTTACTTTGCACAAAGAGTTGCAAACCCATATAAAGCAGTGTAACAAATTTTACATCCGAAGCACCGAACGATTGGAAGTAGGCGTTGCTTTGCATGAAAAGTCGCAAGACTTCAGCACGCAGAAAGTTTATATTTATTAAATCTTCGCCTTACTAAAAATCTGATGAGTCTCAAATATACTAAAAATAGATACAGAAAATATTAGCAAGACCCCTACGCAAGGTGTGTGTGCGTATAGAATTTATATTTATTAAATCTTTGCCTTACTAAAAATCTGATGAATCTAAAATATACTAAAAATAGATACAGAAAAGATTAGCAAGACCCCAACGCAAGGTGAAAAGCATATTATGTTTAAAAGTTATTTTAAATTTTTATAACAGATATTAGCTATATCATAGGCGAGGGGGCTTCGCTCTCCCTGCACCCCTCCTTTTCCTGCTCCTATGTTTGCCCCTCGGCGGGCGAAGCCCCCCGAACCCCTTTATAATATGCCCCCGAGCTACTTTGTCCCCAAGTCGTTTTAACCCCAAAGTCTTTGGTCCAAATTGTTTCATTCCCAGAGTTATTTCGAAGGAACTTCTGTGTACAACTGAACGATGTGAAACTTTCCGTGTATATCTGAGCGGTGTGCAACTTAGCAGTGTGCAAATAATTGGTGTCCAAGTGCGCCACTCCCAACTTAACATATACCGTCATTTACTTATTTACTACAAATTTTAGTCTTTAACGTCGATTTTCTCGAAAACTTTTAATTTTACGCAAAAAATGTATACAACATAAATGATATATTTTTACAAGAACTACAACTTTTATTTGAAACATTTTTTTGATACATAAATATTTATCGAAATAATGTAAAAAAACTGATATTTTTTCAATTTTTTGGAGTTTTGACCTTGAAAATGACCTAGTCGCAAATTTTCATTATCATATTCGTAATCAGCGCACAAAAATACAAAAAATAGTCTCAAAAAAATCGGAGGATTCACCTATTAGGAACTCCACCCCATTTTTCTCAGAACTAACAATGTACGATTTACCGATTCATGCTCGATGTCGACTCATGAGTTGACCCTAGCGATATCATGGCAAGCCGACTGTCATTTTTTTGATCGCAGAGCGACGCCGGTCCAAGCTAGGCTTGCCGACTCTTGTCTGATGCCGAGTCACGACTCGACGTTGGCAGGACCACAGCAGCCGACACTCACTATCCGATGGCAGCGCGGCGATGCACAGTGGTCTGGATCGCAAAAAAGACGGCCAAAAATAGAAAGAGATTTTAGATTTAAACGAAAATATGTATATAAGGATTTTCGAGGTCACTGATTACGAATTTGGTATGAAAATATTAAAATTCAAAATGGCAGATCCAATATGGCCAAACAATTGTTCGGAATTTCATCTAAATTGGTGTATAAGGATATTCAAAGTTACTAATTATGATTACAAGATTACAATTGCGAAATTAAGAACAGTGTATGTGATTTGATTGATTTTTATTTCCAAAATTTTCGCAGAGTAACAGTTATTGTGTAATATACAACTAAATTTTATTATGCAATAAATACATCGACTTTAAAAAATTAGTCTTCAAAATCAAAATCAGAATCATGATTATCAGAAATTTCTAAAGAATTGTCAGACTCATCAGGGAAAATTAAAAGCTCTAAGGCTTATAAGCATTATATATTCTTACTTTTTATTTATTTTTAATTGCAAAAATGTATGAAAATTCAACGATATATTAAAATAAGCATATGCATATACCCCGGTATATTCATTCAAATTATCTTATATGTTAAAATAAGACGTCCGATATATACATTTAAATTATCCTATTGAAAAATTAGATCTTTATTATTGATCTTTAAAAAGCAGATAATCCTTGATTCCTCTACGTGCTTGCGCATCGAGCCTAACCGTACAGCTGGCTCGGCGCCGCTATATTCAAAATGGCCTCACAATGATAGGGGTAGTGACGGGCAAAATTTTCTTCAAAATTTCATTACAAAACATCTTAACTTTTATACTCCATGTAACAATTTCGCAGCTCCCTGTGTCGTGATAACTTTTTAGATGATTTACGGTGAAAATTTTTATAAGAAGAGCAATAGTGCAGGCACGTTTTTGACATGATTTTTAATGCACGCTGAATATGCATTTATAAAAACGTAATATATACGAATGTTCTACATACCTTCATTGATATCCTCCATCAAGCAGAATTGAAAAAGACATTCCAATAAAAAGTTATACGCACTTGAAAAACTTAAATAGTTTTACGGACGCGCGAAGCGAGACTGACTAAGCTCTGAGAGCTGTCACTTCGAAACAACGTAGCATCGCAGATATTAAAAGATCTTTTCCCTTTGGAATAACATGCAATAATATCCTCTCTACAAGATTCTATGATACAAAACTAATAATTATGACTTTCATTTTTTGTATTTTTGGCCACCTTTTTCGAAATCTAGACTGCGCCGGTCCAAGCCAGGCTTGCCGATTCTTGTTCGATGCCGAGTCACGGCTCGACGTCGGCAGGACCACAGCAGCCAACACTCACTATCTAATCGCGATGCGACGCCGCACAGTGGGGTCATTCGGCATGCGTTGCTTCAAGAATATCTAGAACCCTTGAATTTCAACCGATTTTTATGCTTTTTTTTTAAATAATCGTCTTGAAATTTGCAAAAGATCTGTCGAAACCGATTTTTTAAATAATGTTTTAAAAATTAGTTGTATATATGAACACAAAGACTTTTTCTTGAAAGTAAACTGAAACTGTTGAGCAATTTTTTTAAATGAAGTGATAAATGATTCTCTCGAGTATATATAGATATGTTATATATTATATACGTTATATTATATATGTGTATATATATATATATATATATATATAT
>NW_022639593.1:386137-386615 GCF_010583005.1 Odontomachus brunneus
TATATATATATATATATATATATATATATATATATATACATATGTACATACATATACAGGGTGTCTCATACTCTCCTCCGGGCATTTTATGGGAACGTAAAACAGGTTGAGGTGAATATAAAAGTCCTATACCGTTCTGCGATATTCGCAATAATTATTGAGATATTAATTGTAGAAAATTTGTGAATGATCATGCAGGATATGGTAAGTGAGTTATAATAGCGACAACTGCTGTCGTGTACTTATACTTTAGGTCATATTGAACAAAAAAGTCCTCTACCATTTTCCAAATAATCACATAGATTTTTAATTATTAATTAAAGAAGATGAGTGCATTATCATGTAAAATCGTGCAATAATTTTCTTTAATTAATAATTAAAAATGTGATTATTTGGAAAATGGTAGAGGACTTTTTTGTTCAAGTTAGCCTAAAGTATAAGTACATGACGGCAGTCATCGCTACTATAACTCATTTAC
>NW_022639593.1:386625-386793 GCF_010583005.1 Odontomachus brunneus
ATGAGTAAGAAAGTCCTGTGCCGTTTTGCAATATTCGCAATTATAGTCGAGATATTAATTAAAAGAGATTGGTGAATGATCACGCGCGATATAGTAGATGAGCTGCAGTGGGGCCATGTGCCGTTGTATACTTATATATTAAGTCAAACTGAACAAAAAAGTCCTTTA
>NW_022639593.1:386803-386917 GCF_010583005.1 Odontomachus brunneus
TGTATATACATACACACACAGACAATATTATTGCAAATATTTATTTTTTGTTTACTATAAATATTATATAAAATATTTAGTCTATATTTTAATAATATTTTGAATAAAAATTTT
>NW_022639593.1:387177-388284 GCF_010583005.1 Odontomachus brunneus
TATATATATATATATGTATATATATACATATATATATGTAGGTATATATATGTATATGTATATGTATATATATATATATATATATATATATATATATATATATATATGTACATACATATACAGGGTGTCTCATACTCTCCTCCGGGCATTTTATGGGAACGTAAAACAGGTTGAGGTGAATATAAAAGTCCTATACCGTTCTGCGATATTCGCAATAATTATTGAGATATTAATTGTAGAAAATTTGTGAATGATCATGCAGGATATGGTAAGTGAGTTATAATAGCGACAACTGCTGTCGTGTACTTATACTTTAGGTCATATTGAACAAAAAAGTCCTCTACCATTTTCCAAATAATCACATAGATTTTTAATTATTAATTAAAGAAGATGAGTGCATTATCATGTAAAATCGTGCAATAATTTTCTTTAATTAATAATTAAAAATGTGATTATTTGGAAAATGGTAGAGGACTTTTTTGTTCAAGTTAGCCTAAAGTATAAGTACATGACGGCAGTCATCGCTACTATAACTCATTTACCATATTTTGCATGATCATTTACAAGTTTTCTACAATTAATATCTCGATAATTATTGCGAATATGGCAAAACAGTACAGTATTTTTATGTTCACCTCAACCTGTTCTAAGTCCCCACAAAATGCTCGGAGGAGAATGTGAGACACCCTATCTAGATCTATATCTAGATCTATCATTAATTTTTTTTTCATTATTTGGCTTGAACAAAATATGTGTACGAATATTAGTCGTGAGAAGCACTAATGAGAAAACTATTTACACTACTTGCTTAAGAGATAGTCATGAAAACGATTGGTTTGAAAAGTTTAAGTTAATAAACATATGTGCGTTTTATATTAATGTTCGATCTGATCTTAATTGCTCGATCACCGATTTTCTGTTCATTGGCTGGATTACTCAATACTGTCTGATTAACGCATACAATGCATAATTGTATGCAGAATTATGCATACATACAAATATATATGTATGTACATATACATATGAATATATACATATATGTTATACATACATACAAACATACATATACAGGGTGTCCCGAAGTCCCATGATGACCCTTGGTGAGAA
>NW_022639593.1:388294-388482 GCF_010583005.1 Odontomachus brunneus
GTGTGTGTATATGAAATATTTATAAAATATTTATATAATAATTTTAGAAAATAATTCGAAATAGATATTTATAAATATTTATCATAAATATTGGGTGCAAAAATTTCGCAAAATAGTATTTGACTTTTCTGTTCCGTTTAATCCGTACTACTTTCCTATTATTTGTGTCAAGAAAGGTTTCAGACACC
>NW_022639593.1:388492-400885 GCF_010583005.1 Odontomachus brunneus
TGATCACAGATTTTTAAATATTAAAGAAAATTGTTACATATATGATTGTATATCATAATGCATAAATTTTCTTTAATTAATATCTAAAAATCTATATCGTAATTTACAAAATGGTAGACTTTTTATTCAGTTTGATTTAATGTATATAAGTATACAATGGCAGACGGCGTCACTGCAGCTCATTTACCATATTACAGGTGATCATTTACCAATCTGTTTTAATTAATATCTCGACTATTATTGGGAATATCGCAAAAACAGCACAGGACTTTTATGCTCATCTCAATCCGTTCTACATTCTCACCAAGGGATATCATGGAAGTTCGGGATACCCTGTGTGTGTATGTATGTGTGTGTAAGACTAAATATATAAGACTAAATATTTTATATAATATAAATATTTTATGTAATATTTATAGTAAACAAAAAATAAATATTTGCAATAATATTTCATGTGTGTATGTATGTATGTATGTATGTATGTATGCACGTATGTATGTATGTATATTTCTATAAATATTATACATGAAAAATAAATGTAATTATTTATAATCATTAAATTAATGAGGAAATAAGAAAATTTAAATTTAAATGTGCACTAAAAAAATTCTTTAAATTAAAGAAATATATTTTGTTAGATATAATTTCTTAACTGAAAACAATATTTTTTAAATTTGTAAAATTAGCTGTAAAATTATAAATTTCTAGATAAAAAAATTATTGCTTTGATTTAAAATATCTATATATAAGAATAAGCAAATGATCTTCTTATAAAAAGAAAATTAGTTTTTCAAAATGTAAAAATTGTGTTTGAATAAATATTTGCTTGTTTTAATAGTAAATAAAATACAAGTAAATCATTTTATAAATATAAATAAATTATTTTCTAATAAATTTAATTATCTTCTAATTAAAAATATCTTTTTGTATTTAAAATTAAGTTTTTTTTATAATCAGTAAACAATTTATTTAAATTTACAAAATAATTTATTTGTATTTATATTTTTACTTACTTTTAAAATAAGTAAATATATTTTAAATATATTTTTTATATACTTTTTAAATATTTTTTTACACGTAAAAGCATATATTTTCTTCTTTTAAATAAATCATTTGTTTTCATACATGGATATACTATATGTACAATACAAAGCGTTTTTCAGTCAAAGTAACAGTGGTGCAGTAGGTAAAGTAAACGGCTTAAGAACCAGAGGTCCTAGGTTTAAATATCAGCAATGGTAAGCAAATTTTCGAAGTACAATTTAAATTGAATTAAGTAGCGTGTGAAACAATAAAGTGGAAAATTTAAGAAAAATTTAGAAAAAAAGAAAAGAAAATATATATAAATATTTTTTTTACTGTCTGGGCAGTGTCGGACGAATACTGGCATGCCAACATTGGGTCGATGTCGGTATTGGATCGACTCTGATGTTAGCGTTGGGCCCTTTTTATCATTTGGACCTTGCGCTGACGTCGATGCTACGTTATAGTCAGCGTCGCACCGAGTATCGAAAATTGGCGGCCGACATTGCCGGTGCGCCACCGGCCCAATTCTAAGATCGTACACGGATATTTTTTCGCAACTTGGGTATATCATAGCTCAAAAACTATTCTACCAATTGTGTTACGCTTATGCGTGCATGTACATAATTACTTTTGCAATAGGATGAACCTAAATGTTATTTATATTTATTTATTTAAACAACATTTCTCAAACAATTAAGATAAAAATTTTCCGTAAAATTAGAACCTTTTCTTTCGAAGTCGTTTATTTTCACTAAATTTCCACTTTTTTAAAACAAGTTTAGATTTATTCCACGTTTTTATTAAAAAAAACGTCTTTTAAGATTTTTGTTGCAGAATTAAAATTGAGACCGCTAGAATGTACGCAAGTTTACTTCGTCAAAAACGAGGCCTCCGACATCGACCTCCATTAACCATCAAAATATCCATTACTATTGTTTAAACAAAATATTTTCTAGTTCTTTGAGTGTGCATTGAAATATACTAAAAGTTTCAAAAAGATTCATCAAATAGTTTTTTTTGTTTTTATTCCCTAAAGAGTACCTATTTTTCGGCTCATTTACATGAAGTTCTCCCCTTAATTATATCCCACTTAATTAATTTAATCGATATCGTCTTTAGAAAAAAATGTTTACCATATTGATGTTTACCATATGGAATTTGAAAATCGGAATTCTAGATCTTCACTCATTTATCTTACACTACATCAATGCTATGTAATTAATAGATATATTTCATGTTACCAAAGTTTTAAGATAGTGAATGTTATGTAGGAAAATTAATATCTATAATAGATTAATTTTTTAAAAGGGTCTGTAATGTAACCAAAACATTTAATATATAATTTAGATTTTTATGAACAATAAAATAATTTATGCACTAATATCAGTGATTCGTCGATATCAGTGCGTAATTCCATTTTGTAAAATTTTTAATAATTTCACCAACATTCTTTTAGTACTATTTTGTCAGTAATTTTTCTTTGATTAATCTTTGAAAATAATGCAATAAATATTTAATAATGTATTTATACGTTATTAAATAATTCGTTTCAATTTAATAATGTATTGTAGAAACATTTATCTTATACTACATCTTAGTAGATATCTCTAATTTAATAATGTAATGTATTGTATTTATATTTCATTAAATAATTCGTTAGTTTTCAGTTAATCTATTTTATATCGATAAATGTTTCATATAATATCTATAAGAGATCCTACATACTTGTCCGAAAGAACTCTAGATTATACTATATTGGGTTGGCCAATAAGTTTGTGCGGTTTTTTTACTTATAAATGATCAATGATTATTTTTATAGAAGGTAATAACTTTAATTAATTATGTATTGGCCGTTGTTACCTACTATCTTTTGCCATCTTTTGGGCAGTCATAATTTTCATAATTCATTTTCATAATTCTTCGTTCAAAGAACTTCCTGTCTTTCTCGGCAAAAATCTGTTCCAAGTGTCATTTGACAGCTTTCTAAAAAACGAAGTGCTTTCCATTCAAGGAATTCTGAAGGGAGCGAAACAGATGGTAATCTGAAAGTGCAATGTCTGGAGAATACGGAGGATGCGGTAAGACCCACTATAGCGTCAATAATTTTTTCCGAGTTTGTAGAGATGTGTGCGGCCTATCGTTGTCATGAAAGACGACGTCTCTACGATTCAGCAATTCTGAACGCTTCTCATGGATCGCTGCACTCAATTTATCTAACTGACTATAGTACACATCTGAATTGATTGTTCTGTTCTTCGGAAGTAGCTCGTAGAATACAACACCCTTCCAATTCCACCAAATTGAGAGCATGATCTTGCTCGGGTGAAACCCTGCCTTCGAAGTGGTTTGTGGCGGTTCGCTGCGCTACCCCCACGATCTTTTGCGCTTGATGTTATTATAGACGATCCATTTTTTGTCACCAGTTACATATACTTCAGAAATGGATCGCTTTTCTCACGTTTTCCGAGTGAATCGCTAATGGAAATGCGTTGTATTAAATGAGCTTCGTTCAGTTTGTGCGCAACCCAAACATCGAATCGGCTAACATAATTAAGTTAATGCAAATGGTTTTCCACGCTCGATTTCGATATTTGGAGAACGTCTGCAATCTCCCGCATTGTGTAGTGTGGATTGGTGTCGATTACCGCCTTCAATTTGTCGCTGTCGATCTCATTTGGTCGGTCTAAGTGTGGTTTGTCTTTAACGGAGAAATCTCCGCAACGAAATCTCGCAAACCACTTTTGGCACACGCGTTGTTTCACGGCATCCTCACCATATATTGCACAAATCTTTTTACAGGTTTGTGCTACGTTTTTGCCTTTTTTTAAATAAAATAGCATAATATGCCGATAATGCTCGTTCTGGTTATCCATTTTCAGATGATGCAAAACACACACACAAGATACACACGCAATCTTTACGTATATTTTTTAAGTGCACGTTGAAATATCATCTGTCAATGACTATATGCTTTCAAGACTTTCGACTGAAGATAAAGCTTAGCAGAGCGCCTTGAAGCCATCTATCGAAAAAAACCGCACGGACTTATTGACCAACCCAATATGATAGATTTCTAATGGACATTCATGTTTATGATACAGATGTTATATGGATATCTATCACGGATATAATATAGACGTCCATTAGATATCCATCATGGAGATATATGTTATATGGATATTATATTCTTTGTTAATATATGATATTATTATTTTTAGTAAAGGGAACTAAAAGATAATGACAAAAATCAAAATTTTTGTACACTTGTATCTTATGTATTTACAAAGATGTATACAAAGTTTTATTAGTGGTTGAGAGATAAGTTAAATGTATGTATTGTGGTTCAGTTTAGAAGTCAAGAATAATATAAGAAGTTAGAATAATGTAAGAAGTCAGAAATAATATAAAAGAAACTGAATAAACAATACAAATATCATATAACTATACAAATATCATACTAAAATAAAAAAATATATATGTTGTTATTCGTATACGTACGCGAAAAATAGAAATATAGGCATATTTCTAATTTTCAATGACTTTTTGCAGCGACTGTACGGGTCAGACGCCTTTAAAAAGTTGGGAGATGGAAATCGTCGTTTGGTTTCATGACCTTTCAATTTTGAAATCTTCATGCGCACGTTATATATCACATTACGTCACTCACATCTCTCTCCTACGCTTTTACATAATACATTGAATATAAATAGGCTACATATAACGAATGTAGTTGCACTGTTGCATTCGGAATATAATCGTCCGTTCTAGAAAGTATTAATTATGTAATTATAGCCATTCGGTTATGTAATGTTAATGCTTATAGTTATCATTATCTAGCACAGTTTATTTGCGTTGGACAAAACGATATTGATTCTCTGTGGAAAATTAATGTACTTCGTAAATTACTAGAAATATTACACTGCAACATTATTAATATATACTTTATGAATTATACAGTGCACGATATAATGCGAAAATAAGGTAAAAACGTTTAGGCGAAAGGAGTATCGTAAATCTGGTTCTCTTATAGAGAGATCTAGTTCGCAGAACAAGTGTCTTTACGACACAGCATTCTTGTTCGTGTAACTTTTTTTACTTTATCGGCATACTAGTTAGAGAACGGGATCCTCCTACGTATAAATACAATGCAATACGGTATGCAACGCATCAATGCAACCCGGAATTAAAGTAAAGAAATGCTGTGTCATTTATCCTGTCTTATTGAGTCCTCGGTTTATGATTTACCGTTGCCCAGAGAGAACACTTTGTTATCATATTCTATTCTTCCTTGATTATAGTCATTCCGAAAGTATCAGTGTCAGGTGCTTTTCTCAAGATACTTAGATGACATTTTTTCCTTTAAGATAATTGGCCAGTAACGTCATTTCTTAGGAACAGTTTTAAATTTTACTTGTATCTTAATGGAAATATTATCTGTATACCTGTACAGTTAGAAAGTGACTGTGCAAGAGCTGAGATATTTTTAATTAAAAATGATATTTTTTTATACACGTTCCTTGAGATTGGAGTAGAGTTCTATTTTTAATTTTATTTTTTAATTTTATTTTTCTAACTATATTTAAGATTTTAATAAAAAAACTACTATGATATTAAAAACTAATATACAGACATTATGTAAAAATTCTAGAACAATTTACCGTTTTGTTGAAAAAATATAGGGTTAAAAATTAGTACCTGATCTATGGAGAGAGATAAATATTGGAGTGTTATAAATATATTCATTTTTTATACATCGGACTTCTTAAAGTAATTAGTTGGCTCGTGAAAAAAAGACTTTTTTGAAAAAATTAGAAAAAGATCGTTAAAAACTTTCTATTTTATTCAAAAACTAAAATAGAAATCTTAATGCAACGAAGCATGCTTGTTAACTGCTCAACTAACAAAGCTATAAATGAACAAGAATGCTGTGTCGTAAAGACACTTGTTCTACGAACTAGATCTCTCTGCAAGAGAACCAGATTTACGATACTCTTTTCGTATAAATGTTTTCATGCCTCATTTGTATATATTCTCTAGAAAGATAAGTTACAAAAACAAAGGTGACTTTAAAATCTTCGAAGCTGCTCCTCCTAAAAAGAAGTGTAATCATAATAATAATTATTTTGCTTATAAATATTGTAGAATACCTTAGACAATCTGAAAATCACCTTTATTTTTTAAGGATAAATTTTAGAGGTATTCAAGGTAGCAATAGTTATTGATTCATATTGACAAATATATATATATATATATATATATATAAATATATACATATATATGTATATATATAATACATTTTGTTTTAAATCATTTTTACGATAAATAGTAATAACATATAATCATAAGTGAACTTGCTTTATAAAAGCCACAGCCAATTTTACAATAAGACTTATTTATTTAATGTAATTATTCTCACATACATCTAAAAATTAAACATTTCGAACATCTGGTAGCATTTTTTAATGATAATAACAATGATATATATGACAATATAGTTATGTGATACAAATGTATTTTGCCATATAATTTGTCGTGGCTCTTTCAATTAATTATGTCGTTGTTAATAAAAATAACTATTTTGTTGTTTTATTTAATTAAATAATGTACAATTATATTGTTAATTCAACAGCCTGAGTTATTTAATTTCTCTTTTTAATAAATTTATGAGAGGTTCTCTCTTGATGCCCTCATTTTGAAAATCTATCATCGCATGGATAAACTATTTTAAAACTCTCGACAAAAGAAAAGCAAGACGCTTGCGTGCGCTGCATTGCGCCTTGCGAGCTAAACTTGAATTTTCGCAACAGAATAACTGGACATTCTCGCACCGGAAACGAGCGATGCGTAAAGTTGCGAGCGTACGCCGACGTTACCTCCGCTCACCCTGGATTCTGCGATGCAACTGCGTGAGAGATCTATGAGGGCGAAGTGACGCGTTCAACGAGCGCGACTGCTTTTCCGCTGTTACGCGCTATTGTCCATCAGTTGCAGTGAAGGCCAACGAACTCCGTAAAGCCATCGAGACCTTTCTCCCGTGAGTCAAGGTACTTTTGCCCTACTTTATAAGACCATAACTTCTGATCTGATAGTATTCCCTTTTCTTTTTTCGTCGTCGATTGCGACATCCATTCCGACATTCTCCACAAAGCTTCTGCTTTTGCGTCTTCTTAGTATAACATTGATCGCGCTATCAATGCGGTGGACATGCATTGTCACAAAGAAATTCGAAGGGTGAAACTATTTTTTGAAATGTCATAACAAAAGTGAAAAAAGTACAAATTTACAAAAAAAAACAAAACTCGTGTGCTTTGAAAAAGTAGATTTTTCAAAAATAAACTATGCTCACAAAAATAGATGTGATATCAATGAAAAGCATAAGCAAGTTTTTGATCATATATGTGATGTCTTTTTTATGTCTTTTTTCTTTCTGATAGATAAATAGAGGAAAACCAGTAGTTGGCACCCTGCTTATATTTGGCACTCTTGCTCGGATTTTATCAAACATTTAGCGGCAGTGGCTATTGTCTGACATCTGAAGACAGAGTAACGACGCGAGCGATGCGGAGACAATTGTTTTTCGATGTATCATCAACGTGTCGTACGCGTGTCGTTAAGAAACAGTCGACCTCAATCATTATCGATGAGAGCTCGTCCCACGGCATTGCATGCACTGATTCGCCAATTTTTTCATTAATATCTCGAAATTTTATGTGATTATTTGGAAAATGGCAGAACAATTTTTTAAATACACATATCTATGTATTTTGTGCATCTAATCTAATAGTTTATAATAGTTTCATTTGTAATTTGTGTATCGATTTGTGATATTCGAAAAATGTGTGCGTGTGTGTTTACTTATTATTTTTATTAATAAATTTGTATGTATCTTTTTATTTTCATGTGATGACGTTATATGCACGGAAAAAAATAATTCTATTGGTGCAACCGAATTTTCGGTTGCTCAGGGATCAGATGAAAACTCGGCTGTAGGAACAGAAAAATTCCTTTATGAGGCTTCTGTGTAGTCAATTGTTCTCAGTTGCCTCAACCGAGTGCACCTAATATCGTTGAATGTTCAGACGAATATTTTCGGTTGCCACAACAGAAATATTAGTTTTCATAACAGAGATATCACTTCTGATCACCTAATTTTCAGTTGGTCCCTATTTGGTTGCACCAACTAAAATTTTTTTGCGTGGAACATTATTATAGTAGAACTATAGTATTTAAAATAACTGAAAAATTTTTATATGAGAAACAGGTGATAAAAATGTTGATCAAAGTAAGTATAAACAATTAAATAATGAAGACAGAAGCAGTATTAATCCTCAGTTGATGATGATAGTTATATGTAAATTTCTCATTTTTATTTTTAACTTTTTACTACAAACTTTTTTATCGCTTACCCTTATAGAAATATCATACTAAGAATTATTGATAATTACTTATTTTCAGTATTAAAAATACTGGATAATAAGTAATTATCAATGATTCTTAGTATGATATTTCTATAAGGGTATTATGTACTATTTATTTTATAAAATTATATTAATTATAAGATCAAGCGTGTTTTCTTTTTAATTGCTATGTGAATATGAAGATTTGAAACAAAATAAAAAATAGTTTTCATATAGAAGTGCACGATAAAAAATTAATTCAACTGAAATATATTAGCAGATTACTGATCATCATTTAGATATTAATTTGAAAGAGAATCGTACCGTAAAATCTTCCCCTTCCACTTTTACTTCTTATTTAATGCAATGGTGCAACAGAGCGGAGTTATCTGCACGTTTTGTAATACTTACTCGACCTCTATGTTTTTGCGGTTATTATTCATTACTCAGGACAGAATTTGTGATTCGGGGAAAGTATGGCGAGCTGCGAGAATGAAATTTTACGGGATTCATCGTGGTGGATCTTAGCAACCGCTATGACGTTCGACGAACCCTAGATACCGTTGGCGAGATCGGAAGTGGTGGGCGCGAGTATTCAGTGGCGTGTCAATGCCACGAAATTGCTCGGGACCTTCGCTACGGAACACGAAGCGCCCGGTATGTGAGAATCAGTGGCAGCGGCGGCGTTTCTTCGGCGGCCGTGAAATTGCAGTTGGTGAGTTCTTTTGTGTGCCAAGCTGACTAGCTACATTTTTTTTCTTCTCTTTCATTTCCGTGATTCAGCTCAGGGCTCTTTAGAGACGAACGAATTGTACAAGTGGAAGACGCAGGAGCTCAATTAAGCTCGCACCAATTAGTCGGGCGCGCGAGATTTTCATCGTAAAAGCGCTATCGCAGTCGAGATGCAACAAAGACGCGAGTTTTATCCGCTCGAAGATCTGCCTAGATTCTTTCTCCCTCCCCCCCTTTACTTCCAGTTTTGCAAAATCCAATTAAACAAATCGACTCGTCAGATCGTATCGCCAGTACCTTGAAGAAGACCTTGCCTGTCTAGGAAAGGGAAAGATCGCTGCACGTCCGACGAAGAAGTTACGTCCGCGAGTTAATTAGAGCTGAGGAATATACGTGTTACGTAATTACGCGCGCCGACTACCGTCTTCCGGTGTGCAGAAACGCGGTCTGTTTTGTCACGCTAATTGTCACGATCGATGCGCCGAGAAACGAGATTATCCGGTACGAATGGAATTATGTAGCGCTGTCGGGATTTGAATACATTAGATTTACATTCCAATTGTACTCCTCGATCCTATACCATGCAATTCTTTAGACACTTTGTAGCGGGAATCAGTTCCCGCCGATGAGTAGGTTCGCCGATGATTCTCTTCGTTTATGTTTATCTATTCGTTTTTCGCAACATAAATAAATAATAAAAAAATGAATCAACACGCATTGGGAATATTAAATAAATAGGGAGATATACAAGAATATCCAGGGGATTCCTGGGTCGGTTTGTCGGTAGAACAATGGATGGATTCGTCGCGTACGTTAATTAAGACCGAAAAATTATTCGCCGTGTGCGTTCAATACCACAAACATTATTATCCTCCTTATTATATAAAAATTGTACGAACATTCAGCATTAGCTCTTAATGTCCTTATTTTTCTCGGAAAGTTAGATATTTTCGTTTATGTATTTATCAAGAGTTGGTAACTAGTAAGTTACTTAAAAGTTAAGTTAAAGAGTTATAAAGTTAATAAATTTGTAAAGTTAATAACTTTTAACTTCATTTTAAACGAGTTAACTAAATGAATTTAAAGAAATTAACTGGTTTAATTTAAACTAGTTATGATAAAATGTATTAATTTCAACTTATAAATTTTTTTATACAAGTTCGAATATCCATCAATATTAAATAATTTCGGGCTATTCACAAACAGAATAAGAAAAAAAAATTACGACAGCAGAATCTTGTTTTGTTTCTTTGGGCGTCAATATTCTTTTCTGAGAACAAAACACACGAATCCTGAGAACAAAACACACGAAGTTATTATTTTTATAAAGTAAGAGACTACTTTTCCATTATTTTACATAAATTTAATTAATTCAATCTACGATTGAAAAGTTAATTATGCAAAAATTATTTAAGGAACATATGTATCGCTTTACTTAATTAACTTTTTAATAATTTAATTTAGTTTTCACTTTACTTTCAACGAAGTTAGTTTTTATTAATGTAATTTTTATTTTATAACTAAGCTAATTTTAAGGATTATATTAATAATCTAACAAAAAAATTAATTCTACCCTATGTAGTAAGTAAATCGATTTTTTGTTTTAATTTAAAATGTTAAACTTTTGCTAATTTTTAAGGATATTAATTCTAAAGTTATCTTAGTTGGAAAAAGTTAACTTACTCAACTCTGGTATTTATTGTAAAAGAAACAATAGGAAAGAAATCACAAAATATATTTTTTATATTATATTCTTTAGAATATAGATATTTTTTAGGACATAGATATTATTTTTTTAATTTTATTGAGAGAAGCTAGAAAAATGTTGCAAAATTGGAACAAGTTTGATTCAAGTGTTGAACCAAACTTAAATTTTCGAACATTTCAAATATTCGTTTTAATACTCTCCATTGTGCAAGTGAATAAATTGATATGTTATTAGTTGGAAAAAATTTCTATTATATATTATTTTACTTAAGTATAATATTTAATAAAAATAAGTTTGATTTATAAAATGATTGAAATCAGACGACGGATAGAATATATTTATCGAAACATGATATTCGATTATATAATTTGTTTGTTTGATAATTTTTTAAATGAACATATAATTTAATACAATAGTTTAGTAAAAACTGACGAATCAACATCCTAATTTTAAAGAATAAAATTACGTTAATATAAATCAAAATCATTTTATTTACATTATACATTTATTTACAATTTTATTAATGAAAATAAGAAAAACACTATATTTTGTGTGTTGAAAATATATCTTTGCACTTTTTCTTAAAACAAGTAGCAAAAATAAATTCCATTTATTACAAAATAGTTTTAAACAATAAACACATTTTTACAATTATATGTATTTTATATTGTTCTCTCATAAGTACACACAGAAAAATACTGCATTCAAGAAAATGTTGTTTGTTTCAAGTATTAAATTAATTAATATATCTGCAAGTTTATCAAATTCATCAAAACTTTCTAGAGTACATTCTAAATATTAATGATTTCTGATTCTTAATAAGTTTAACATTTTAAATTAAAACAAAAAATCGATTTGTTTATTACATAGAGTGGAACTAATTTTTGTTCCATAAAGTTTTATAATCAGTGTCGGACATTAATCGATCAATGCTTTATTGCTATAATAATCGGCAAATCAGTAATAGAAATTAATAAATCGTCATTTATAAAATCACAAAATTCCTATGATTAATAAATTTTGGTGAAATTAATTATACTTTAACTAATAATTAATTTCATCAACCGATTAAATTATTTGTGATTATATACATGATTATTAATTAATTTTGCCTATTTATTTACCAATTATCTTACCCAAAGGAAATTTTATCGATTAATTCTCAACATTATTTATAATATTCTTGTGAAGAATGTAAATTCTCCTTTTGAATATATATGTGATAATAAAGTTTTCTAATCTTTGTAATACACACACACACACACACACATATATTCTTTCTCGTAGATAATTGTTATTTAAAAAAAAGAAAATTAATTAAGCAATCGTTGTTTTATATAGCAGTAGAATGATATAGCTTTGTATATAGCGAAATTGTCTCCATATCAGGATAGTTTTACCATAATGCTGTTTGTATTTTTATTATAAAAATATTCAAAATCTTGGGTTACATATATATATATATATATATATATATATATATATATACGTGTATATATATATATATATATATATATATATATATATATA
>NW_022639593.1:407857-408432 GCF_010583005.1 Odontomachus brunneus
TTAGAACAAAAGGAAAGTGTACGGAGTATTTTAGAGATGTACTTAATCGATCGCAAATGTCGTTTTGTGGATATATCTGTTTATCTCGACGTATTTTGCAGGAATTTTTAGCATGCGTTTTCTCGCTTCTGACGTCATTAAAAAGAGATGGATGATGCGACTCCCCAGGAGCCTTAAAGTGGCTCAGTACTGATTTATAGTAAACGTTACTGGCATAATACAGATGCATAGGCAGATGCCAATACAAGTTTAGTATTGGTATGATATTGAGATGATAGAAAAGGGCCAGTATCGGAAAACAGTACTGTCACAATAAATCACTGTCGAAAATCAGTACTGTATAAAAACCTTTTTTTATACCAGTATAAAAAAAAGTATTGATTCCTAGTACTGTGGAAGTATCTAGTACTGAGCTGGTATCGATTCCTAGTAATTTTTATTATTTGTACAATTGTTAATATCACAACTATATAGTACGGAAAGAAAGATCAGACTATGGCCGGGCTGCTCTCGTTTGTACCTATCTACTTTTAATAACCATATGAGGAAAAAATCTTCGGGGCGACGGCTGGAAT
>NW_022639593.1:409236-418377 GCF_010583005.1 Odontomachus brunneus
TATATATATATATATATATATATATATATATATATATATATATATATATACTATATATATATATATTGTTCAGCTGTATTTATTTAGAAACGTTTATAAATAAAAATTGTTCTGACTTTATAATAAGGAACTTGATTTTATTTTTTAATATTGTAAAGATTTTAAATATATATAATAATATATACAGAGTGTCTGGTAACTCACAGAGAAGCCGTAGTGTACAAATAGATTAGGTAACATATCATAATTATGGGTTTATAGCAGAAGAATTAGCATTTATTATCTTTTAAAAATAGAAGAATTCTATTTGATTTTTTACTTCTCTATAAAATCATGGGAAGATTAATTGTTAACTCTTTTTATTTTAGAATTGATTACCTTTAATATTCCTGTAAGGAATCATCCTTTTTTTTTTATTAAGTTTCTATCGAACTTTATATAGTAGATATAAATCAACTAATTGCTTAGTCATTTATACGAATAAATTGTTAAATTTAATAGAGACATCTTTCATACACATATGTCGCCATCTACTGTTAAGACTATATCCAGACATCTAAAAAAAGTCGAGTGTCTTATAAATTTTATTTTATATTGTAAGAATTTATATAACGTTTAGAAGTTTATTTATTATCACTTTTTCCTAGTTTCCTTGCTACTCTGCTTTTTATATTTTTATTTCTTTTTCCTACTTTCCTTGCTACTCTGCTTTTTATATTTTCATTTCTTTTCTTTTTTCCTTTTCGTGTGTATTCTTTTTATTTTTGCTTTTCTGTTTGTATTTCTTATTTTTTTGTATAATTATTTAGGATGTTATACTAAAGGGACTCCTGTTAAATGAATGAATAAATAAATAAATATGTACGGTGTGTATATCTTCGTAATAACATAGAGGAATATTATCTGCATCATCTTTGTATAATCAGTCACTGAAAGATGACACAAAAATTCTGGAAAGTTTATGTGCCGATTTTCTCTGCTTTGTACGTACAAAACGTGTATACTAACTATTATTGCCGTGACTGTCGTGACTACATGAACGAAATGATCTTCCGATCCCTGCATCTCTGTTACGAAGATGACATCCGATTACTCAATTTGATTATATAATATTTAAATCGCAGTCTACCGTTAGTCGACGTTGAGAAAAATAGAATAACTTTTAACAACGTGGTGACCTTCAAACGGGTCTCGAGTATCCGGTGATTGAAGTCGCAAGTTGGAAGGTTTCCATGTGAAAGTCAAGGCCAGCCGGTTACAAACCGCATGTTTCGTCTTGTGCGGATCGGGTTTTATTATTATTGCAATATTTTATGCGTACTCACGGGCACGCGTTCGGTGAAAGCGAATCGTTGGACACTTTTACGAAAATTGCACTGACCGTCTGCCTTTCTCGAATCGAACGTCGACAGGATTGAAGGTTTCGCTGCGAGATTGCATGTTTACTCGATTGCCTAGATGTATATTCAAAAGAAAAGAAATCTATAACAAAGTTGACACGCGCGAATATACGTGCGAGTATACACAGAAGTGTAACTCGTGATAAACAATTGAAAAGAAAGTTATTCTTCATATAAAAGTAAGTAAAATTTTTCCATAAAAGACTTTTGTAAAAGATAATTGTTAATCAGAGTATAATCAATTCCATCAAAGTTTGTTAATAACTAATTTCATTAATCGAAGAAATTATTTGTAATTTTATTAATGATGATTGATTATTTTTTATTACTGATTTGCCGATTATTATAGCAAAAAACATTGATTAATTAATGTATAACACTGATTATAAAACTTTATTGAATAAAGATTAGTTCCACTCTATGTAGCATATCGATAGTATGCTACATAGAGTGGAATATATTAGTAGGCAAACCGATTTTTTGTTTTAATTTAACCAATAAAAAAGACGAGTGACGCCATATGGCGTCCCTACTTTAATTTAGAAAGCATTTGAAAAAAACCACCAAAAGTCAACAGCAAATATTACCCAAAAGTTTTCGAGGTTACTTATTATGAAACTACTATCAGATTTTTAAAACGAAAAAAATTGTTTTCAAATTTATCACACTAAAACTAATTTATAAATATATATTTTTAAATAGTTGGAAAACAAAATAAAAGGAGTTACGAAATAAAATAGAAAGAGAATATAAAACAAAGGAAAAAACAAAAAATTGAAAAAAATTAAAAACAAGAAAAACAAAAGAAAAAGGAAAATAGAGTTGTGTACTGGCACGTCATAATTCTGGTTTCAGCTGAGAACGGTTTCTTATTCCGAAGTAATATTTTTTCCGCCATATTGTATTCGCCACTTTGTGAACGGCAACTCTGGCACGTTGTTAAAATACTTGAAACAATATATTTTATTGAATGCAATATTTTTATGTGTACTTATGATAGCATAATATAAAATACATATAATTGTGGAAACGTATTTTTTTGTTTAAAACTTTTTTATAATAAGTGAGATTTACTTTTGCTATTTTGCTTAAAAACTAGTACAAAGATTTTATTCTTCTGAAAATCGATTTTTTAAATCTGTTAAATATGTATACAATTAAATGGGCAAGAAATTGTTTTTTGTAGTACCTACTTGCAGCAGAGATATTGCTTCTGCCATCATAAGCTTTCAAAATAAGTAGTATATCAGTATATTTTTTATTAGATGTTACATCATTGAGATAAAATTTAATTGTAGCTAAGCGACAAATAAAATAGTAGAATGAATAAAAAATAAATTACGTCAGCTTCAATGTTTGACTATATAATATATAACTATATAATATATAATACGAATATAAACTATATAATACGAATATAAAGTATATAATACGAATAAAAATTATAAGTAACATGATACATTAATTAAGCCGTATACAGTCATAGGCATGTATATCTGATAAATCTTAAAAATTAATTTCTTGAAAGAAAACTTCATACGAAAGAATGTTTTTATATCTTCCATTTTTTATTTCTATACGAAAAATCCTTTACTCGATGATACCACAAATTACATTCCACTTTGTATATTTATTTTATATACTTACAGTTAAATTAAATTAAATTAATTAAGTTAAAATAATTTGAATAATTCATAATTTAACCCATACAGTACAAATCTTCAAAAGACATTCTAAAGACGTTTTAAGAACATTTATACATCCTAAAAACATTCTAGAACATTTTCTGAAGATTTTGTGCTATCTGGGAATTATTTAAATTAATATAAATTATATAATTTAACTTAATTTAATTTTTATTTAACTCTCTTTTTGTACTTATAATTTAAATTAAATGTTAAATTAAATGTTATATAAATTTGTAATATAAAAGAAAAATATGTATATAATATATGTGAAGACGATAAATATAAAATACTAAATATATATGTGTGTATATTAAACAATTCTTTATCTGTTGCAGAAGCGTATTGTATATAATGTATCAAAGAACGAATTTTTTAAGGCGATCAAACGTCTTCGAAGAGGCCGGCTTGCATTTCCTTCAAATTGTTTTCATAGATGTACAAGCTACTTTCCATAGGAGTAGTATTGAGGCCATACAGAGCACCGTTCTCCAATTTGTGAAAAGGATTCCTTGATATATCCAAAATGTAAAGACTGCCGAGATTCTTACAGGAGCCTTTGCGGATCTCAGTGATATCATTTTCCGAGAGCCAAAGGCGCCTTAGATGTCCCAAACCTTCATAGCTGTCACCGTCGATGGTCGTCAAATTGTTGTTATTCAAGTATAAGTCCCTGAGAGTGGGCAGGTCGAAGGCACTGCGTGCTATACTAGATATTCTGTTTCCGGTCAAGGACAAAGATAGCCTAGGAGTGCGAACAAAGCTACCTTCCTCAAGCCTTTCGATCTCGTTGTCATTGAGGTACAGGAAGTTCAGAGTACTCGGAAGATTGGCGAACGAAGCCTCGGTGATTTTGTTCCAAGCGAGATTCAACTCCTTCAGAGCTGTCAACTCCGCGAAAGTGCCATTATGCAAATTGTTTACGGAGTTGTGAGATAGATCGAGTACCCTCAATGCTGTCAGACTTTTGAAGGCGGCTGGTTCAATTGTCGTCACGCGGTTCCTCATTAACATTAGCTTATGCAAGGACATTAGACCCTGGAAAGTATTATTCCGCAACGTTTCGATCTTGTTGTCTTCAAGATATAGATAGATCAGGCGGGACAACTTGGTAAATACACCATCTGGAACGGATATTATACGGTTTCCGTTCAGAACAAGGTCCGTTAAAGTCTTCGGCAACGTGGAGACGAAGTTTAGACTTTCCAGCTGATTGTCAACGAGATACAGTCCGTGCAACTTTGTCTTTCCGAATGCGTTGTCTTCGATTTCCTCGATCAGGTTGTCTTTGAAGTTGAGACTCTTTAGATGCTCGTTCTCGATCACCTCGCTCCAGATCCTGTGAATTTTGTTCCCCAAGAAGTTCACATCCGTCAGACCTGCTGGTAAATCGTTTAACGTCGCCTCCCTGATCTCAGCGATTTCGTTATTTGACAAATCTAACGAGGCGATCGGCAGAGACTGCAGCTGGTACCAGCCTTCCTGAAAGGCTGTGATGTTCTGTTCCTGAAGCATCACTTCCTTCTTGTCCGCGTCGAGTGGCACTTGGGCACACCCTTCTGCGAGTTTCTCATCCTTTTGGAGGATTTCCAATGACGTTACGATACCATCGGATTTGCAAAGTTTTACTCGAGTGTCTTTGCTCAAGGTTTCGAGGTTTTTTTGTTCCTCAAGAACTATGTTGTCAATTTCCTCTTTTTCTTCTTCGTCGGCGGATGTCACCTGGCTCGTTGCTTCCGCATGCTTAAGAAAAAAATTGGCAAACACGTCCGTACTGATGCTCCAGAAGATATTTCCATCGGTGAGGATTCTGGTAGACTTGGGCAGGCCGAACAGGTAACCTCTTCTGAGGTGTCTGATATGATTATGAGAGATGTCCAACAGCTGTAGGTTCTCCAAGCCAACGAATAGCGTGCGTATATTCGATATTTGATTGTTCGACAGCCACAGGTTCTTCAGCTTCGTTAGGTTGGAGAACACGAATTCAGGCAGTGAAGTCAGTGAATTGTTGGAAAGGTCGAGCGATTCTATATCGTCTACGTAGTCAAATGCGTTCTTCTGCAATGTATGGAGATTCATACTCGATAGATTCAGCTGAAGACTAGGCTCTCCGACGAAGCGAACGTTTCTTAGGGTATCATTGTCGATGTCCAAGAAATAATTCTTTGAAGGCGGCTCTATAGGCACGCTTGCTGCTAGAGGCAGCAAACATATAATAAAGGATAACATCCTCTGACGATTTCCTAAAAATAAAATCGTTAATTATAAAAAAGATTCTAAATTTTTTTGAAAAGTAGAGTGACAGTCGAGTCATTCAAATTTGAGTGAATTTTTATTTATATAGAGTGAATTCTCCACTCTGAACAGTTTATAAAAAAACATTGTCAGTTATAAAAAAATTTTAAATTCCTTCACGCAAAATTTCACACTGAGAAAAAAATTTAACATTTGTGGAATATAAGTTTATTTCTGTGAAATAAAGTTTATTTTTATGAAATAAACTTTTATTCCATAAATATCTTTATATCAAATATCTATTCCTTAGTGCACTCGAAAAGTAGGGTGACAGCCCTACTACAGTCACTCAAATTTGAAATTTTCGTTCATATAGACTGAGTTCTCTACTTTAAATAGTCGAAGGAAATATTTCTATTCTAAATCAAATAATGAATCTGATATAAGAATTAATTTACTTTGATTGATCGCAACACTCACTATGGATAAGAATTCATTTTAAGTTTGAGTTAATATTTTGTGATTTGATCAAAGCAGTCGCGTTGTTTTGCCCTGGTGTGTTGAAAGTGTGATATGTATTTAACCACACGTATTTTTTATGTTTTTCTAATTATATAAATACTGATATAAAAGAAAAAGATTTATTATTAAAATTAAAATACTCGGATTTTAATTGTGCTTACAATAGTTTTAATGTTACTAAACAGCGTTCTATATTTTTGACGATACAAGCATCTAATGAAAGATGTATGTTTTTATTGATGACATTGACAAATCACGATGGCTTAGATTCGCTGGTGAATTACAAAGTATTAGACATTCACTCCTATAATTCCTGATGACAATATTTTCACTATCGCTTCGACTGAAATTTGACTTCTTTTGAGTTGAGTAGAATAAGTGAGTTTCACTCTAAGAACTTAGAGATAATGTTTGGTGATATCGATCAATTTATATTATATTGTACCGGAAGTGCTGTGTGATTAATTAACGAAGTATTGCGAGTGAAACATGTGCATGTCTCGGCTTTATATCTAAGTAGTCAATCCCGGTAAAATGTGAGAAACTTCGTCAGGACGTTGACTTCGGGACTCCACGTTGATAGCCCGAGAAAATTCTACAGTGTGCGCGAGCGCTCACGTCATAGAATCCCACGCTTCGCGACTATTTCACGACGTCGCGTATGATAGCTCTCGTATCGGTATAATTACGTGAATCTTGATAAACGACGGCTTAGGCTACCCTCCGAAACTTATATCGGGTATTATGGGAACCGGTTGCGCGGCTCTCGAAGTCCAGGATGCGTAAATTACATAATTCACGATGCCTCGCAATAACTCCACGTGGATGCGCACGCATTCCAGCGGCGGCGTCGCGACACGTCGACGAGCAATTTTACCGTAAAGCTAACAAGTGCGTTATACACTATCTAAGATTCGAGATCGGCGAGAAGGTATGAAAGTGCGAAGACGAGGCGTGAAGGCTCGCTTTAAACGCGAGATCGCACTTCAAATGCTCCATCAACGTTATACGCTAAATGTACATGCAAAACACGGTCCGAGATCTTTGAGTGTGTAAGTATCTGAAACGAACTTTAGAGAGCCCAAGATAGGTTCAAATAGGAGACAGGTTAATTATGTATTTCGTTTATGTATGAGAGGAACAGTGGGGAAAAAAAATTGCAACTGTTCTTTTTAGAACAGTTTTAGAACAATTGGCATTTCTCCTTGAATTTCATTGAAATCGAACAGATATTGCAATTAGAAAAGAAGAAAATGTGATTTAAAAGCAGTGAAATAAATTTTCGATTGTCATGTAATTTTATTTCTTAATATTTACGATTATATTAAAAAATAAAAATATAGGATAAAGAATATAGAATATAGAATATAGAAATAATATTTTGTTTCCCCATCGTGTGAATAAATAAATTTCAGTGATGTGTTATTAATTTGAATTTTAATTAGAATTAATTAGATTAGTTAAAATAAAATTATATTTTCTGTGCAGTTATATGATATTAGTATATCATACTAATTACAATTTAATAAAAATTGCATAAAAATCATTACTTTAATTAATTTATAAATAATTTATTAATATTGTTTTCAATAATATATTATATATAATATAATATAATATATATTATATACTATATAATAATATAATATATAATTATATATTATATACTATATAGTTATAGTTATATTAATTATATATTATATAATTTTTAAAAATTATTATTATGTCCTTTAAAAATTATTATTCTTTCAAGTCAAAATATAATATAATGAAAGTAATCAAACCTTTATTATATTAATTTTTATTGCTTTTGTCTAAAAACCCCACTGTTCTTTTCACAATACATAAATGAAATACATAATTAACCTGTCTTATATTTGAACCTATCTCAGGCGCTTCTATAAAGTTTGTTTCAGATACAGTTTGCACACGAAGATCTCAGATAGTGTTTTGCATGTACATTTAGTGTATAACGTTGATGGAGCATTTGAAGTGCGATCTCGCGTAGACTAAAGTAACTTTATTAATAGAATGATTAAAGTCGAATATATTGATAATTAAATGAGATAGGTTAATCAATATTTAACTACCTGAAAGCTTGTTCATGATGTATCTAATTGTATAATAATAGATTAAATAATTTGTAAAATAAGTTATAGTTAGTAATAAATTATAGCAAATTATATTTAATAAAATAAAGCACTATTTAAAATAATAACACAATACATAAAAATATATTATTGTAATAATATTATATAGTAATAATAAAAATAGTAATTAAAACATCAAATTAAGAATCTAAGAAAAAGAAAAGAAATTACGATATCATTTTATCTATCAAAAACATATCTTTGCAAATTTTTCTGAAGCAAAATATAGTAACAATAAACTTCATATATTACAAAATAGTTTTAAACAAAATGCTTCTTAAGGCTCCCTCCTCTCCAATCCCTTCACAGTATAACAAATAAACAATCAGAAGAGAAATAATTTTTATTCTGATATATAAAATTGTAATTAAAATTTAATTAACATTTAAATATTAATTACAATTTAATAATTGCATAAAAATCATTATTTTATTTAAAGAGTTTATTAAATTTATATTTAATAAGAACTGTATATTATATAGTTTTTAAAAGTTATTATTATATTCTTTAAAAATTATTATTATTATACGTTCTTTAAAATAATTTGTTTACGTTCTTTCAGGTCAAAATATATTATAATGAAAGTAATCAAATCTTTATTATGTTAATTTTTATTGCTTTTTGTCTAAAAAAACGTGTCTTTACAAAATCAACGTTATAACATAATTTTGACATAGGTAAGTTTTTTAGCTTAGCAAATAAACATTTAAAAAAATTATATTATTATTATATTATTATAAAAATTATATTATTATTATTATATTATTATAAAAATTATATTATTATAAGAAGATTTTTACATTATAAATTTTTATATTTTTAAATTAAGAATTTTTATATATTTAATTTTTTAATTTAAAGATTTTTATATTTTATAAAAAAATTTTAAATTATAATCTCCGCAGTCATAAATGCAAAATATAATAATGCGATTTTTTTATATCCCTTTCCAAATAGGAATTTACTACTGGCATTAAGGCTACTGGGGAGTCGCATCATCCATCTCTTTTTAATGACGTCAGAAGCGAGAAAACGCATGCTAAAAATTCCTGCAAAATACATCGAGATAAACAGATATATCTACAAAACGACATTTGCGATCGATTAAGTACATCTCTAAAATACTCCGTACACTTTCCTTTTATTCTA
>NW_022639593.1:418387-422883 GCF_010583005.1 Odontomachus brunneus
CCGGGCTGCTCTCGTTTGTACCTATCTACTTTTAATAACCATATGAGGAAAAAATCTTCGGGGCGACGGCTGGAATTAAACTCGAGTTTTCCGCTTGTCAGGCAAGCGTTCTTACGATTAAGCTATCTAGGTTTTGCGTTCTTCTTCCGTTTTCTCATAAAGGACATTGATATTGTCCGTTTTTCGGTACCGGCACAATACTGGCCCAATATTCTCTATTCGCAGCCCGTGTGGAAATTCAACAGATAAAAACTGGTTTGGTCTTAGCCGCTGTCCAATTTTCTTGTATATTAGGACAAGGGCTAGACGAAATCTAGCTAGATTCCTGTCAGTTTTGCTGTCTAGTTCTCGTAACCCCCAGGCTGGCTTGTAGCTGTCTCACTTTCCTCGATGATACCACAGACACTAAACGGAATATAGCTAGGTTTTAGTCAGATTTACTCTCTAGTTATAATAATTTCCAAGCTGGTCAGTAGCTATATTACGTTTTTAGATATAGACGTTACCAACCCATAAAGTGTTTTACGAATGAGCCAATAACGGGCCAGTACTAGTTGCCAGAGTTGCATTGTTGGCACTAGGAAGAGGTATTGGCGCAGTAGTGGCTACTATCTGGATGATAACCTGGGTCCAAGGCTCATTTCAGATCTGGTTCAGAGTTGTTTACCAGTACTGGTACATAAACGTCGGCCAGTAATGGGCCAATGCTTGTTGCAGTATTGACATAGTATTAATACCTACCCATGTACGATTACAGAATTGGGCCGATGTCGCACCAATGTCGGCCGCCAATTTCCGACCCTTGGCGCGACGCTGGCTATAACGTAGCGTCGACGTCAGCGCAATGTCCAAACGATAAAGGCCCAACACTAACGTCAGTGTCGAACCAACACTGACCACTGACATCGGGCCAATGTTGACATACCAGTATTGGTCCGACACTGTCCAGATAGCACAGAAAAATATTTATATACATTTTTTTTATTTTTTCATGAATTCTTCATAAATTTTCCACTTTACTGTTTTACACGCTACTTAATTCAATTTAAATTGTACTTCAAAAATTTGCTTACAATTGCTGAGATTTGAACCTGAGACTTCTGGTTCTTGAATCGTTTACTTTACCTACTACACCACTGTCACTTTTAGTAAGAGACGCTTCATATTGTATATCTATATACGAAAACAAATAATTTATTTAAAAGAAGAGAATAGATCCTTTTAAATGTAAAAGTATGTTTAAAAAGTATGTAAAAAGTATATTTAAAAAATATTTATAATACTTATTTTAAAAGTAAATAAAATACAAATAAATCATTTTGTAAATTTAAATAAATTGTTTTCTGATAATAAAAGAAACTTTAATTTAAAACACAAAAAAGATACTTTTAATATTAGAAAATAATTTATTTAAATTTATAACATAATTTACTTGTATTTCATTTATTTTTAAAACAAGCAAATATTCAAACATAGTTTTTACATTTCAAAAAACTAATTTTCTTCTTGTAAGGAAATTATTTGCTTATTCTTACATATAGATATTTTAAATCAAAGAAATAATTTTTTTACCTAGAAATTCATAATTTTACAGCTCATTTTATAAATTAAAAAAAATATTATTTTATGTTTATTATATCTTTTGTAAAATTTAACAAGTATTTTTTTCACTTAAGAAATTATGTTTAACAAAATATATTTCTTTAAAGAATTTCTTTCCAGTGTACATTACCAATTTGAATTGTGATTTATTTATTTTCTCATTAATTTAATAATTATAAATAATTATATTTATTTTTCATGTGTAATATTTCTAGAAATATTTATACACGCACACACAAAATAATACTATAAATATTTATTTTTTGTTTACTATAAATATTATATAAAATATTTAGTCTATATTTTAATAATATTTTGAACAGAGATTTTGATACTTTTTCCTTTATATATGTATATAAAATATTTAGTCTATATTTTAATAATATTTTGAACAGAGATTTTGATACTTTTTCCTTTATATATGTATATAAAATATTTAGTCTATATTTTAATAATATTTTGAACAGAGATTTTGATACTTTTTCCTTTATATATGTATATAAAATATTTAGTCTATATTTTAATAATATTTTGAACAGAGATTTTGATACTTTTTCCTTTATATATGTATATAAAATATTTATATAATATTTTTAAAAAATAATTCAAAATAAATATTTATAGTATTATTTTGTGTGTGCGTGTATAAATATTTCTAGAAATATTTATACACGCACACACAAAATAATACTATAAATATTTATTTTTTGTTTACTATAAATATTATATAAAATATTTAGTCTATATTTTAATAATATTTTGAACAGAGATTTTGATACTTTTTCCTTTATATATGTATATAAAATATTTATAAAATATTTATATAATATTTTTAAAAAATAATTCAAAATAAATATTTATAAATACTTATCATAAATATATGCTGTCTGGGTGGTTGCTGGCATTTACCCGACACTAGTAAACTTAGTATAATAAAGTAAAAGTACCCGGACATGTATCTAAACCTGGATATTGTTATCATGACTAACAGAACTCTGGTTCATAATTGGCCGCCGTACGTTGGGCAAATATCGACATTCATTATAATGTCAGACTATTCAATGGCTAATTATCAACTAGTGCTGGCTACGGCTAGTGCTGAGTACTGGCTAACAGAACTGTGGTTCAGAATTGGCTACCGTACGTTTGTCAAGCGTTAGCGCTCGTTATAACGCCAGATTTCAAAAACATCGACCAGTACTGACCGAGTATTGGTTGACAGAACTCTGGTTCATAATTAGTCGCCGTACGTTGGCCAATCATCGGCGCTCGGTATAATGCCAGACTTCAATGACCAAACATCGACCAATACTGGCCGAGTACTGGCTGACAGAAGTCTGGTTCATGATTGTCTTGGTCACCGTACGTTGGCCAAGCGTCGGCGCTCGTTATAACGCCAGACTTCAGTGGCCAAGAATTTATCAGTACTGCTGGAGTACTGGCTAACAGAACTCTTATTCATAATTGGTCGCTGTACGTTGGCCAAGCATTGGCGCTCGTTATAATGCCAGACTTCAATGGCCAAGCATCGACCAGTACTAGTTCAGTACTGGCTGATAGACTCCAACTGCCAAATAAATGCCATAGTTCCGGCAAAACCTTGGATTCGTCGTAAGTCCGACAAACTCTATATGAGAACCCCATTTTGTCAACTGATTCATATATATTCAAAAAATCAAACATATAGGCGAACGTTTCAAGTAACAACGAGTGTTGCAATAAAAGAGCCACTCACAAGCGCTCTAAATTTGGAACACTACTTAGAGCAATAGCTGAGCTGCATGTGTAAATCAGAACACATTATCCAAACAGCACTCCGCGAATAGGGATAAGCACTCCGAGGCAGGCCCCGCGACGTCGGGAGTGTATCAATTACCCACAGTCGGGTATCACCAATTAAATTGTTTAGTTAATTAGAGTTAGATTAGGGTTAGTTTAGATTAAATTAGAGTTATTAGTAGTGCTTGATTATATCTGTGGACAATAGCTTTATCCGCGATGTCGATTGCGCCTCTGTCTTACTGAAAAAATTTAGTGGAGATCTCAATTGAGAACTCAATTGAAATCTCCTATGAGATGGTAACTGAAAACTCGTATGAGATTTTCGCAAGATCTTAATTGAAATATAAGCTCATTTCATTAATATTTCAGTAAGATTTTATAAATATTATATATTTATATATTTCATTATTATTTTAGTAAGATAGTATAAATTTAGAAAAATTCAGTGAAAAATCATTATTAATGAAAATAGATTGAGGAAAGTATAATGAAGTATTATTTTGTCTAAATAACAAAAAAAAACTGACATTTCATATTTTGTGTCGTTTCATTTATTCGTGAGATTCGCATAGATTCGATCCCGTGTCAGACGGTCCAATAAACGATGCCAATGCACTGTAATAATATCTTGGTGGATTATATTTACAATACACTTTTATAGCGTTCAAAAATGTAATGACAGTTGCCATGACAGTTGACATGAATATTTGCCAGTAAATGTTTCAAAGGACGTAACAACAATCATAATGCGATTAATATTGATACAATGTTGTATAAGTAATCAAACTTTAACATATAACATGCTCACAAAAGACAGAAAACGAAGGAATATTCTTTTTCTTTTATCGCATTGTGATTTTTGTTACGTCCTTTGAAGCTATGTGAACCTGGCACCCGACTTTTGAAAAAATAATTTTTTTCTACGTAAAAAGTTAGCATTTTGTTTGTAGTTGTTTGTAGTAACAATAATTTCGTTTGTAGTTCCATCCATTAAAAATTATAGAAATTTAAAAAAATGAGTAGCACCCCACTTTGAGATATCTCAAATCTGCAAGCGGGTGACGTTTCTAAATCGTTTGTAGTTGTTTGTAGTGATTTTCGTTTCGTTTGTA
>NW_022639593.1:423685-424345 GCF_010583005.1 Odontomachus brunneus
TTTTGTTAAATTGTTGTAACTTTTGAACGGTTCGACTACAAACGAAACGAAAATCACTACAAACAACTACAAACGATTTAGAAACGTCACCCGCTTGCAGATTTGAGATATCTCAAAGTGGGGTGCTACTCATTTTTTTAAATTTCTATAATTTTTAATGGATGGAACTACAAACGAAATTATTGTTACTACAAACAACTACAAACAAAATGCTAACTTTTTACGTAGAAAAAAATTATTTTTTCAAAAGTCGGGTGCCAGGTTCACATAGCTGTCCTTTGAAACATTAACCGACAAATATATCATTATATTTTTTAACGTTATAAGAATACGTACAAAAATTACCTCTTAAAAAAAAAGGTAAAAAATGAAGCCAAGTGCATGCGCTTTGTTTCATTTTGAAAAAATATTATAAAAAAAGTTATTGACAAAATTCTTACAAAAAGAAATGATATCAAACGGTTTACGCCAAGTGAAATTAATTTCATACACAATAAATATTATAACTACTTTACATGTATGAACACTACATCTAGTGATTTTATTTTTTGATAATTACACAAAATTATGAAAAAATAGTTTTTAAAAGTTTATTTAGTAAACATACAAAAGTAAAAATTTTGGAAAAAGTTAAATAAAATTTCACACGCACACACAAAA
>NW_022639593.1:424355-439329 GCF_010583005.1 Odontomachus brunneus
TTTGCATATATGAACACTACATCTGGTGATTTTATTTTCTGATAATTATGAAGAAATAGTTTTTAAAAGCTTATTTAGTAAACATACAAAAGTAAAAATTTTGGGAAAGGTTAAATAAAATGTCACACGCATATAGAAAATATTTGGCGTACCAAGGTAAAATTTCACACGCACACACAAAACACTTGGCGTGCTAAAAGTGATCACATTAATACTTTTAATCTTTGGAGTATATTGTACGAGTAACATTAAAAAAAATAGGCATGTCAAGTGTTTTGTGTATGCGTGTGAAATTTTACCTTGGTACGCCAAATATTTTCTATATGCGTGTGACAGTTTATTTAACCTTTCCCAAAATTTTTACTTTTGTATGTTTACTAAATAAGCTTTTAAAAACTATTTTTTCATAATTATCAGAAAATAAAATCACTAGATGTAGTGTTCATATATGCAAAGTAGTTATAATAATATTTATTGTGTATGAAATTAATTTCACTTGGCGTAAACCGTTTGATATCATTTCTTTTTGTAAGAATTTTGTCAATAACTTTTTTCATAATATTTTTTCAAAGTGAAACAAAGCGCGTGCATTTGGATTCTTTTTTTACCTTTTTTTTAAAAAGGTAATTTTTGTACGGATATCACTTCTTTTTGTATAATCCTGATCTCTTCTCTGAAAATATCACAACATAAGCAACATTAAATAATATAAATATAATACCGTAGTGTAATACCGTAAATTAACCTCTTAATGTAATTAACCTTTTATATAGATTAACTTTTTGACATAATATGCAGACGGACTGTCACTCGCAGCTTTATCTGTGTGTGTCAGCAGAGATTCTCACATCTCAGGAACTAATGGTATGTTCTAAAATGCATTACAAAAGTTGTGACAACCTTTAATTGACCGACTATACGCACTGTAATTGTAAATGTTGTTAGACCGATTCTTTTGGAACAAAAAAGTTAATCAAAAGAATAAATTGGTACATCAACATTTACAATTACAATGCGCACATATATAAATTGCCTATTTTATGAGAATATTAGTTACTTATCTGATATTTGTTCATTCCTTATTTACCTTTCTATTTTCCATCTTTATCTCGCTTATTTTTTTCACCTTGCAGGTTTTATTCTTCAATTGATGATGATGATAAATTGATTTTAATGCGAAAAACAAAACAATGAATAACGTTTATGTAGGAACATCAACACTTAAAAGCTAATATTGTTTAATTACATAATATTGTCTACATAATAATAATTATATATATATGTATAATATAAATTTTTACTTTTTTTTTTAATCTCTATGCACTTTTTGTATTGTTTTCAGTATATGAATTCTTGATTTGATACAACTCTAATCTGTTTCCAGGAAAATGGGTATCATATCATGTTTCAATTTCTCAACTGTAAAAAATGATTATTAATCACTATACTGGCACATAGAAATACTTCATAGTTGAATCTTTCACTACACAATTATCCTAATATCCTTTATCGCAAAGAACTTTTATAGTATTAAATGTGAACACAATAAATAAATAAATCACAAATGTATCTAATAAGTAGTGTTACAATTAATTATTTTAACTGTTAATTATAGCATCTGTCATATAGACTGCTCTAATCAAAATATGCATTCTATAAACATAACATATCAAACATATAAATGTTATTTTATATAAATATTATGTGTGTAAAGTAATTCTTTCCCACTTACGTTAATAGTTTCTTTAATATTGACAACTTCTTCGTAACAGCTAATACGTACAACTAATGGTAAAAATCTTGTAATTCTTGACAGCTAACTTTGGTAAATATGCAGTATAACGCCTTCACCTTAGATTTTTTGAAAATCTTCAATCTTCCTCAATCTTCTTATCACAGTTGTGTGTGTGTATGTGTGTAACAAGATCTCGTTGTTATTATCATTATATGTGATAATTATTCAGTTTAGTGACCTCACCTCCGATTTCGATAAAAATAAGCTTACGTTTTTGCACGAGAAACAACTTTTTCGTCTGACAAAATTGTCGTTCTGCACCAAGTAGCGAGATGTGAGCCAACAAAGTGGACGGCGCGTTAGGTTAGGAAATCTGTCATAGCTGTGACTAGGGAACTTCGCCCCCCAGACCCCCCGCACCGCTGCGGGGTGGTGGCCGCAATCTTTTGTGAGAAATTCACTCTTTAGCTTAAGCACAAGAGATTGCGGCCCCTATCCCGCCGCAGTGCGGGGGGTCTGGGGAAGGTAAAGCCCCCCAGTCACACAGCTAGAGATAGACGGTATAACAGATTTTTTAACCTAATGCGCCCTCCACTTTGTTCATTAATATCTCGCTTTGTAGTAGAGACCGACGATTTTGTCAAATAAAAAAGTTGTTTCTTTAATAAAATCGCATCGCTTGAGCCTACTTTCATCGAAATCGGAGGTGAAGTCACTAAACTGAATAATTGCCATGTAAACACTACTTGGTTTGTTCTTTTTAGCTGCACTATTGAACTGGTGCAATAAGTTAAAGTGAGAAAGTATATTTTATCTTGTTCTAACTTATTGCACCAGTTCAGCAGTGCAGCTACAAAGAACAGACTCATACCGAGTTTCCGAACATCCCAAGCTGATCTGAGCCGTAGCGCCTCTGGCGACAAATACGTCAAACTGGACATTTTCTCAGACGACGAATTCCTTAATCGTAAAATTTAGCGATTTCGGACTTTGAGCTAAAATATCTCAGCTTCTAGAGAACGTAGAGTAAAAGTAAAGACAGTCTTATTAACTAATGTAAACCCAAAGAATCGATTGAGCCTATCTAGAATCTCATCTGTTCAACCGTTATGGTCAAACAAGAAATCTGGTGTGCTATCAACTAGTGTCGCGGCGTAAGTATACACGGCCGTTCGCGCTTGCACTTGGCTTCGCGACACTATCGTGTCGCTTGATATTGTAAATATAATCCATTAATATGTTGTTACAGCGCATTGTCATCATTACTTTCCGTACGATCGTTGACGTTTAGACATTGAACAGCATATAATCATCTAAAGATGGTGACCGTCTGACATAGGATCGAATCCACGAATCTCACGAATAAATGAAACGACACAAAATATAAAATGTTTTTTTTGTTATTTAGATAAAATAATACTTCATTAATAATACTTTCCTCAATCTATTTTATAAATAGTTTGTTTTTTTATTTCCCATTATTCCGATTTGAAAGCACTGAATAGAAAGTATGCCTGCTTCTAGCTACCCATATAGGGTTTGCTTACAACGAACCCAACGTTTTGCCGGAACTACCCAGCGAGAACGTAGACGTCGATTCGGCGTTTAACCGACGTCGCAGAAGTCTAAGTTACGTCTAGTCTAAATGCACGTCTAGAAAAGTGGCAATTTAGACGTCTTCTATTTTGAGTAAATTCTAATGTTTTAGAATCCATTCATAATATATTGACCATTAAAAGAGAGTTTTCAATAAAATTTCGGAATTTTATTTTGTCGATTATTTACAATCTCTCTAGATGTCTATTCGGTATTGAATCGACGTCTAATATCCCAGTAAGAAATGACTTCAAAAAGACGTCGAATCGACGTGTATTTAACGATTTCGACGTTGATTCGACATCTTTTCGACGGAGTGTATATCAGTTGGGCACGGGGCAATTGGACGCAGTCCAATCATAAGTCGCTGTTCCAAGGGACCCTACAAATGTCTCTAATCACACGGTGCTGTGATTGGTTGTGTCCAAATTGCCCGTGTCCAAGTGCACCGCTCCCCTTTTCGACGTCGATAAATAAATCATTTCTCACCTAGATCGCGCACGTTTTGCATAAAAAATGTATTCTAAGTGGAAACGTCAGTTTTTTTTTTAGATTTCCGATTCAATTATAGTATTACAAAGATAGAAATGTCAGATTACTCGAAAAACATTAAACTGGAAGGAATGATCAAAGTCATTTTGCAAATAACTACATAAACTTTAGAGATAAAATAGAATAGATAGATAGATAAAATAAAATAGATAGATAGAAATAAAATAGACAGGCGAATCAACGTGTGTATTTGCTAGGTACGTTATAATATACTGTGAACACTATAAGTATACATTTTATAAGCATAAATTGTAAGAACATCATTGGAGTCATTGGAACACCGCGTGCTGCTCGATCGTTAGGTTAAGCAACGCAGTCAGGATGGATGGGTGCCACTTCGAATTCGAAATTTTCCAGGCAGGATTCGCGAAAGTTTTAGCGTGTGATTGTCAATCTTCGGTTTCTAGCAGTTTATAAGACATAAAGAAAATTAGGAATTAGTTATTTTTATGAAACAATCTAGTGAGAAATGATCGATGACTTATTGATCGACGTCGAAAAGACGTCGAAATGACGGTCTATTAGACAACTATAAGACGTCGAAATGTCGGTCTATTAGACATCTAAATGTGGACCGTTTTTAGATCGATATAGATCTTAATGTAGATTAGACGTAGATGGTAGATAGACGTTTCATATAGACGTCGAATCGACGTAACCTTTCTCGCTGGGTATGGCACTTATCTGGCAGTTGGAGTCTATCAACCAGTACTGGGCTAATACTGGTCGATGCTTGGCCATTGAAGTTTGGGGTTATAACGAGCGCCGACGCTTGGTCAATGTACGGCGACCAATTATGAACCAGAGTTCTGTCAGCCAGTACTCGGCTAGTACTGGTTAATGCTTGATCACTGAAGTTTGGCGTTATAACGAGCGCCGACGCTTGGCCAACATACGGCGACTAACTATAAACCAGACTTCTGTCAACTAGTACTCGGCCAATACTGTTCGATGTTTGGTCATTGAAGTCTGGCGTTATAACGAGCGCTGATGCTTGGCAAACGTATGGCAGCCAATTCTGAATTATAGTTCTGTTAGCCAGCACTAGTTGATAATTGGCCACTGAATAGTCTGACATTATAATGAATGTTGGTACTTGCCCAACGTACGGTGGCCAATTATGAACCAGAGTTCTGTTAGCCATAATAACAATGGTTGCGTTCAGGAGACACAACGATTACACAACTGTTGAGTAATTAGTCAACGTAATTGGTCTAAAGTTAGGGATCTAACAGTAAGGACCAATAATCACTGACCGCTCACTGATCAGCTATGTTTTCTGAACGTAACCAATATCTAGGTTTAGATACATGTCCGGGTTATGGTACTTTTACCTTTAATAAGGTATTTACTCATACCTTATTAGACTAACAAGGAACATTTGCGAAGTGCATGTCTCCGATTTCGATGAAACTTATATTTATAGAATGGCCAAAAATAAGAGACCCATATTTTTATCGGCAATGGCTCAGGTTTAAGGGCTATCGCACACAAATTGACATAACTGCATATGCATAGCATAAGATCGTATGGACCAATGAGCATCGAATATTAAGCATCGAACACCAATATAGCGACTTAATACTCGATGCTCATTGGTACATACGGTCTTATGCTATGCATATGCAGTTATGTCAATTTGTGTGCGATAGCCCTAAAGGGTGAAACTATCCCTCAAAGTTTCATGCTTTTTTTGCTATCTCTGTAACTATTGCAAACAGTAAAAAACTTTTTAGTCCATTTTATTTTTTACAAAAAACCGCATTACTTTTGTCTAAAAAGTTTCTAAAGAATATGTGTTGTAAGTTTACTAGTGTCGAGTAAATGCTAGCGGCCACCCAGACAGCACACAATATTTATGATAAGTATTTATAAATATTTATTTTGAATTATTTTTTAAAAATATTATATAAATATTTTATAAATATTTTATATACACACACATAAAGGAAAAAGTATAAAAATCTTTACTCAAAATATTATGAAAATATAGACTAAATATTTTATATAATATTTATTGTAAAAAAAAATAAATATTTGTAGTAATATTTTGTGTGTGTGTGTGTGTGTGTGTGTGTGTGTATAAATATTTCTATAAATATTACACATGAAAAATGAATGTAATTATTTATAATTATTAAATTAATGAAGAAATATGAAAATTATTAAATTAATGAGGAAGTAAGAAATCGAAGTTTAAATTGATAATGTACACTGAAAAGAAATTCTTTAAATTATAGAAATATATTTTGCTAAATATAATTTCTTAAACTGAAATTATATTTATTAATAATTTCTTAACTGGAAAAGATATTTGTTAAATTTTACAAAACATATGATAGATATAAAGTAATATTTTTTAAATTTGTAAAATGAGCTGTAAAATTATGAATTTCTAGAGAAAAAAATTATTTCTTTGATTTAAAATATCTATATATAAAATTAAGCAAATGATTTCCTTTAAGAAGAAAATTAGTTTTTTTTAAAACTGCGTTTTAATAAATATTTGCTTGTTTTAAAAGTAACTAAAATACAAGTAAATAATTTTATAAACTTAAATAAATTATTTTCTAATATTAAAAGTATCTTTTTTATGTTTCAAATTAAAGTTTCTTATCAGAAAGCAATTTATTTAAATTTACAAAATGATTTATTTGTATTTTACTTACTTTTAAAATAAATAAATATTTCTTAAATATACTTTTTTTTGTTTTCGTGCATGGATATATACCATATGTATACAATACAAAGCATTTTTCAGTCAAAGTGACAGTGGTGCAGTAGGTAAGGTAAACGACTTTAAGAACCAGAGGTGCTAGGTTCAAATCTTCAGCAATGGTAAGCAAATTTTCGAAGTACAATTTAAATTGAATTAAGTAGCGTGTAAAACAATAATGTGGAAAATTTAAGAAAAATTAAAAAAAAAGAAAAAACATGTATATAAATATTTTTTTATGCTGTCTGAGCAGTGTCGGACTAATACTAGTATGCAACATTGGGCCGATGTCAGTAGTTAGTTTCGGATGGACATTGACACCCAACACTGGACTGATGTCGATGACCAGTGTTGGGCCAGATTTGGCACGAGCCATGGACCCAGGTTACCATCCAGGTAGAAGCCATTGTGTTGCCAGTGTTATACCGGTAGCTTTTACGAGCGTTGCGCCAGCACTGCAAGTCTGGCAACCAGTACTGGCCCATTACTGGGCAGATCGTAAAACCCTATATGGGTAACGGCGCAGAAAAGTGCTATCTAGTGTTTGGATAGTTTTACTGGATAAGAGGTAAATTTCACAAGGTTGCATATAGAACTAGACAAATTTACTGTGGCTGCGTTCCGAAATTCACTGTCAGTACTGAAAATCTATAGTTCATGTTATGTATACTATAGAATTTCAGTACTGGCAGTGAATTTCGCAACGCAGTCTGTATAGACGCTAGATAGTGTCTAGGAAAACTGGTTCGTATCTAGACAATTCCGAGTCAAAATTTCCACACGGGAGATTGTATACGATTCTTATTTGGATATCCAATACTGATTCTAAGAACAGGACCAGTACCAATAATACAGCTTTTTTAATACTGGGTCAGTACCGAAAAACGACAAACGCTTTTCGGTAATACCCAAGTATATACGTACAATATGACTATCCAGTACCTAACCTTAGTACGGAGCTAGTACCAATAATATAGTTTTTTTTATATTAAGTCCAGTACTGAGCCAGTATCAAAACCGGACATCCGGTATTTTTCGATATTGACCCAGTATTGGGCTATTTTTCCATACTGGCGAAATGTATACGATTCCTACTTGGGTTGTTAAAGATTATAAATAAAGAAAAAAATCGCCTAAATATATATGTATTAAATACAGAATAACAGCGAATATCTTATTATTAGTGAGATTATTAGTGAGATTGCTCTTATCTAGATAAAATTATATGATTATAGCTGCGTTCGAGGAGATGCGTTATTTAGCGTTAAAAACGTGTTCTGTCCTTGTTCAATTTTTAGTAAGTAACAAGGATAGAACACGTTCATAGCGCCAAATAGTGTCTCCCTGAACGCAGCTTGTACAAGTGAAAAATTACATCCTAATCATCTTATATTTATCTAGATAATTAATTATCTATAAAATATATATTATCTCCATCTACATTTTAAATAGAAAAATGTATATTATCGTTACCAAATTATTTAGAATGACATTTAAATAATTTGAAATATATCGTAAAAAATATATAATAAATATATAAAAAATATATAAAAAATATATAAAAATAAATAATAATAAAAAATAAAGTTAATATATAAAAAATATATATTTTAATAATATATAAATAAATAAAATATAAAAATATTTTGTTTTACGTAGTAGACGTTTACGTTAGTACTATATATATCAAACTGCATTAAGTTGAAATTATATTAGGATTTGTCTACATAAACAGGATAATAAATTAATATTCTTCGTATAGAAATCGTTTATTGGGTAGTACTTGTAAAAATTTTGTTTTGTGTAATAAAGGGTTATCAATTAAAATATAAATATATTTTTATATCTCTTTTTAATTGCATCTTTTTTCATAACTATTTTTATATAAGTGGCCTTAAAAATAATATTATCTGGAAATTATCTAAATGTCATATTGCCATATGATTTTATCTTTTATACAGATATTTAAAACGAGATCATATTTATATTATTTCAAATAAATTTACATATTTTTAAACTTAATTTTATTTAACTAATTTTAAAATAATCTAAACACATTACTATTGTAATGACAATACTAACGCAAATGTCTACTACGTAAAACAAAATATTTTTATATTTTATATATTTAGAACAATGTATTTCAAATTATTTAAATGTAATTCTAAATAATTTAGCATTACATAACATTACTATTTATTATATCTATTATTTAAAAATTACAATTATTACAATACTTTAAGATTATTTAAATAATAAATATACTTTTAGTTTTTGGAAATTTACGATATCTTCATTTACTTAATTATTGTAACTTTAAGTACAGAGATAAATAATAAATGCTATTACATTAAGACATTATGCATCATTTCAATAGCGCTTTTACAAATTATTGAATGTCATTAGTGTAAAAAGATCTTATTGATATAAGGGTTGATTTTACAGAATAAATATTAATAAGTAATAATTACAAATTGATATAAATATAGAACAAATTGTATTGTTTTCTTTTAAATCGACTTTTCTAACCTTTTTCTCTTATTGGTTGCATATAAATCTATTATAGTACCAAGTTGGCTATTATGCAACATGTTCATATTTCGGTTATAACAAGAGATTTACAGTTTATAAGATTATAATAGGAATAGAATTATAAAGAAAGGTTGTCTTCATTACCTCTGTGCAGTCGTATCGATCCTAACAACTGATTAAAAAGTTCGGTCAGAAGAATTATAACACTTCTATATCTTTAAGTTTTGCAACGCATCTCGTACCTAATAAAAAAATTGGTTTCGAGTAATTGGTTTTCAGAGACTACATTGTTCTATCAAATATCGATATCAAATATCCCTAAGTAGGAATCGTGTAAGTTTTGTCGGTTTTGGTACTGACTCAATACTGGGCCTAATATAAAAAAAGCTGTATTATTGGTACTGGCTCCGTACTAAGGTTGAGTACTGGATAATCGTACCGTACGTGTATTGAGACGTTATCAAAAAATGTTTGTCGTTTTCGGTACTAGCCCAGTATTTAAAAAGTTGTATTACTGGCCTTGTTCGTAAAATCAGTACTAGATACCAAGTAAGAATCGTATACAATCTGCCAATAGAAGATATTGGGTCAGTATTGTGTCGGTACCGAAAAATGAACGATACCAATGTCCTTTATGCGAAAACGGAAGAGATCACTAACACAAAACCTAGATAGCTCAGTGGTAAGAACGCTTGACTGACAAGCGAAAGACTCGAGTTCGATTCCAGCCGTCGCCTCGAAGTTTTTTTCCTCATATGACTATTAAAAATAGACATGTATAGGTACAAACAAGAGAGCAGCAGCCCGACTATGGTCTGATCTTTCTTTCCGTATTATATAGTTGTGATATTAACAATTGCACAAATAATAAAAATTACTAGGAATCGATGCTGACCCAGTATTGGGAATAGAGGTACTTCTCCAGTGCTAGAAATCGATACTTTTTTTATATTGGTACAGTGACTGATTTTCGGTATTGTGACAATACTGTTTTTCGATACTGACCCTTTTCTATCATTTCAGTATCATACCAATACTAAATCCGTACTGGCATCTGGTATGTCAGTAACGTCTACCATAAATCGGTACTGGGCCACTTTGATGTCAGTAGGAAATTCCTACTTGAGTCGGTTTTGAAGTTCTTTGAGATGAAAGTGTTATTACATTTTTTCCACTGACTGTTCCATCATTGAAATTCTGTAGAGCGAAGCTGTCCCAGTTTCTTTTACATTCAGAACACAGACCACTATGCAAATTGCACATGAAGTAAAGCTTATGACTCACGAATCTACTACGCATCCATTCTAATGTCTGTACGCGTTAAATTCGTATACTCTACTAAAAAATTTCTATTGAGATCTCAAATATATGAAATTTCCGAAAAATTTCCCATATGAGATCTCAATTATTTCATATGATATTTCAATTGAAATATTATATGAAAGAAGAAAGTAATGATGTCTCAATTGAGATATATAAAAAAATAGAAAAAACTTTCTTTTTTTAATTTTTAGATTATATTATAAATATCAAATTATTATAATGTGATATTTATAATAAAGAAAGCTTTTCTATTTTTTATATGATACCTCAATTGAGATATGATGTAATTGAGATATTATATAGAAAATTTTTCTGAAATTGCATTTGAGATCTCAATAAAAATTTTTCAATAGAGTAGCACTCTTGGGAATTAAAGCGTCATGAATGCGCCCTGGTTAAAGCGACGATCGCGTTTCATCCGCGTAAAAAGAGAATAACGTTCTACTTACCGATCAATTGGCCGAAGCCACGAAAGCTACGGGAAGTCACCGGTGATCCTAGCTACTTCCTCCCGTCTCCGAGCGCGGACAGACAAACACTGGCGGCGTTTCTATTCCTGGCGAACAACGCACTTGGTGGGATTCCTTAGCACGATCGTGAAAACAGGTCTTGCAGTCGTTTATGGCTCGTCGAATCAGTCGTACGTGTAAAGATTCTTAGATTCGCGCGTTGCGCGTATCGTTGCAGGAATAACGCAAATACCGCGAACGCGCCGACGAAATGAATCGTACTGAAGAAGAAGGAGCACGAACCTTGCCTGAGTGACTACGTTAATCTGCTTCTTATATCCCTCGAGCCGATCATTTGTAGGCACGAAGAATACGTCACACATGTGCGATGACGTGTATTCGCTGTGAAGATCCGTAAAGGTAAGCAGCACGGATTTCAACGGTCTGTCTCGAGTTCAATCAATTCATTATGTGTGAACTGATGCCCGCGGGCCTGAGCAACTAGTTTTCGTCAGGTTTCGTTCTACGAGGCATCCCATTGCTGTTGTTAGTATCGATTCCGTATTCGATCATCGAACCGCTTTCTGGTTGAACGCGGTTCTCTCGTCTTTCCCTTCTCCTTAGTAAGACAAAAGAGACTTCTTTCCGCAGCATCTCGTTCTGGTTTACTTAGTAAATCGATTACGATCTATGGAGTACTTTACCGCGATCGTATCTCTTCTTAACCACAGATCTTTTAACTAAATTAAACGCAACTTTTCCTCGGTGAAAGTTTTATTGCTAAGCTAAGAATCTTATGCGGCTTGTGGAGATAGTTTGATATTGTGTTCCGGCAGTCACTGTGAACGGAGAAGTTTATACACTTAGTGTCCAAGTGGTTTGAACATTCTTTTCTCGATGCAGTTAGGAGCGTAGCTGATGGTCTAATGAGAGAATTTGTTCCTGACTAATTCCCAGAAGTTAAGTTGTCTTATTAGACTAATTAAGTTAAGATCCATTCATAGCATGACAAAAATATTTCTTAATCACACTCACATAAGCACTTAATCACACTCTCTCTACAACAGAATTAACGTTCATAAATGGTCCAAATGAAAGTGCATACACATAATATATAGTTGTGAGTTTCCAAAAAAAAGATCAATTACTAAATAATACTAAAAAACTTTTATTACAATACTGAAGAGTTTAATTTGTTGTTAGTAAATATGATCTATTAATCACAATTTTTCTGCTAACATTGCGACTGATTGTATCATTGATTGGTGACATATTTTACTAAAATTTTATTTAGGAAGCTCTTAAATAAAGATATATATTTGTTTCTTAGGTTAAAATTTTATTTAGGAAGCTCTTAAATAAAGATATATATTTGTTTCTTAGGTTAAAATTTTATTTAGGAAGCTCTTAAATAAAGATATATATTTGTTTCTTAGATTAAAACATATATTTTATATTATATTCAAACATTTTCCTGAATACAATAAAAAATTTGCTCAAAATAAAATTTCAAATAAAAATAGATTTTTATCGACTTATCTTCCGACTTCAATTTATGCTTCTTCGAAATATACACTTAATTCAATAACACGTAGTTTTTTGTATAATTCTCGTTTAGTGATGATTTCAGGATGATATAACAATATCGGTAAAAGCCAATAAAATATTACCTTTTTTATCTTTAGTTCAATGTATATATCTATTATATACAAAAAGTAACTTAAAATTGTGAAATTAAATAGTCCTATTTATGGAAGATGTACGGCAAATACGATTTCAAATACGACTTTATTTCATTTTTTTTAAAGTATTATAATGACGAAGGAGGGTCCTCTGAGAATTTAAAAAATAAAGTTACCAAAAAACTGTATTTATTATTTGATACTAGTTTATGGTAGTACTAACATAATACTAGTGTGTATGTACGTGTGCATGTGCGCGCGCGTATATAATATATTAATATAATACTATTTTATTGTAAATATTTAATGAAGTATTCTAATATACATGGTATGTCTTGTCTTTAGTAGAAATCGCATACATGTATATTATTCTGAAATAAGTGTAATTATGTTGTTTTATTACATCTATAAGGAAAAATATGATTTTGTTTGGTAGATTAAATTTATTTTTATACCGTAATACGTGAATATTATTCAGCCAAAATTACTTTATTTTAATGAAAATATGTATCATATATTACGATAAAATATTTAATAAAAAAAGTAAAAGATAAATTTTTCATTATGCTGCAGAAAATATTTAGCCCCTTGTGCATCGGTTGCGTTCTAGATTGCATTGAGAAAAAGTGTTTAATCAAATATCCGTTGTGGAATCAAATATACGGTACTTGTTGGTTCAACTTGAGTGTCTTCATTTTCTTCTAGTTTTTAATGAAATATTTGCTTATATAGTTCTCATATTTGGAGACGCGGAACGGCCAAGAACGATGGGATACCGGGAAGCGCACTGTTTTATGCACATTCAGCACGCATAGCCAATATTTTCTAGAGGCACGCATGTATAGAATATTATCTAATTCCGTGAGCTTGTGTGTTAACGTGTACGTGATCATGTGCAGAATGTTCCGTTACGACATATGAGACTCTCGCACACAAATTGCCACATATCACGTGAGAGATTTATTTTCTAAAGAAAGCATTCGCGGAAACGCGCTTCTCGCGAAGAAAATCAAGATTTGCATTGCGACGAGGAGGATGTCCTGCAGCGACTACTATGGCGCCTCGTTGTTTCCTCGAACGGCGGAGGAATCATCATCATTATTATCATCATTTCGTGGAGATAGATAAATTTACCGCGTATAGATACCTGAAATAAGTATCTTCTCTAAGCAGCCATTCTTGCGTCCCTTACTTGGGATAGAAAATCATTTAACCGCTCTTAGCTTTAAACGACGCAGTACATTATTTCAGATGTTTCCGAATAACCATTAGTTGTATCATGATTCCTGACAAGAAAAATACTCTACATTCATCGAGATATTCGCAGGTGAAGAATAGAACTATCGTACTTGCATACGCGCATTAAAGAAAGAAATATGTATTTATTTGCGTCTTGAAACAAGATAGTCTCTCAAGCGTTTAACCATTTTGTAACATTATAATGTAATAAAGAAGAAGCAATATAGTTATATGTAATAGATTATTATGATATGGTGAATATAGTTATGATATACATGAATAGTATAAACATAATAACAGAGTCTAATAATAAATAAAAGAAAAATATTAATATAGATATTAATAGTAATAAATATAAAATTAATAATAAATATTAATCATAATTATTATGTATGAAATAATAATAATAAAGGAATATTAATATACTTTTCTTTATAAATGTCATTATTTTTATTAATTATTCTTATTTATTTATTATTGTAAAAATTATTTACTTATTATTATAAAAATATATTATTAAAATATCGTTTATAAATAATATTTTATTATTAACATTTTTTATTATTAATATTTTAATATTAACATATTACTTCATTTATTATAATACTTATTATATATGTTTATAAAATATTAATAATAATGAAGTAAAAATAATACAATATAAAAAATTTAAAAGTAATCATAACGTGTGTTTAATGTTAATTAATTAACATAATAAATATAAATAGAGAGAGAAGAGGGGAGAGATAGAGAGGAAGGAGGGAATGAGAGAGAGGGAGGAAGGGAAAGAGAGAGAGGGAGAGAGAGAGAGAGTGGACTAGATACTAGAAGCTAAGAAGTGTAGATTGCTGGTTCGGTATTTCGCACGTAGAGAGCTCGGCATCGAGACACCCGATCGCGCGACACAACCCGACAATCTTGCGCGCGGTTTCCCACAACGCATTCTTGCGCATCCCGAGCGTAGATAAATTTTACCTGCTTACACCGAGCGCTGAGCTTCGTGCCGCTAATTTCTAATGTTCGTGACTGGGAATGGAGAGAGAAGAGAGAGAGAAAGACAGACAAGGAAGAAGAGAGTGATGGAGATAGGGAGGGAAGAGAGAGAGAGAGAGAGAGAGAGAGAGAGAGAGAGAGAGAGAGAGAGAGAGAG
>NW_022639593.1:442298-445559 GCF_010583005.1 Odontomachus brunneus
GAGAGAGAGAGAGAGAGAGAGAGAGAGAGAGAGAGAGAGAGAGAGAGAGAAGAGAGAGAGACAGAGAGAAGAGATAGCCCTTTGCTTCTCATATGGCGCAGCCAGCCGTCGGGAAGGTCGTCGTACTTCCGGAAACCAGCGTACCTATCTTCCGCCTGGGAACCATTGGATTCGGTTGGATCGTGGTTATTATCGCGCCGGTTACAAGAGCCCTTGACTGGTTCGTATTTCTCTCACGGTGCCATTCGCAAAAAAACCAACCGCTCGATACGGCTCATGCGCGTTCGCTTAATGGAGTTTACCGCGCGTTTCTCCTCTCGGCACTATGACGAAGTTTGATACGATATCTCATACCTTAAGAAGTTTATTCACCGAATATGTATTTTACGAGGGACGTATTTTCAGTGGAGCATTACAAAAGAGACCAACTCATTAATTCACTATTTGTCGAAAAAAATTATTTTCTTATATACTTATTTCACTATTTAAATAATAACTATTAATTTGAAACTAATTTCATGATACTAGCCACGTTTCACTCAGTGACATACAATGCTGCTCAAAGCATAAAACATAGTTTTGTAGCCTACAATTGACCATTATACAAAAACAGTGTAGTTAATACTGTTCTTTCTCCTATGCGTTTCCTAATATTCATAATGGTATTATTCGGATGGTGCTACTTTTTACAAAGTTGCACTGGAATAATGGTCATCTATATTATTTCTGTTGCATAAAGTTATATACACAAAATTATAAGATATTCAGTATTAAATTTCTCATGAATAGCGACGATAAATCGTATGACACTTATGAATGTTTTTTTTCTTGAAATATTTAATTAAATAGTAAATGTTATTTTAAAGTTTTGTATATTATTTTAATATTTTGTAATTTTAAGCATTTTGGTTTAAGTGAATAAATTCCTTAATTCGTGCGCATTCGTGCAAATGCCCCGAGATCGGCTGTTATTTTTCGGATAGACAGATGAAAGTGAATTTGGCAACACAACTTTTGTAAAAATTATTTATAAAATTTACAAAGTTTGCGTCCATTATGAATGATTTGCTTGACTCTACTTACATTTATCTCCTTTCTCTCTTATAATAGAATAACTGAAACAAAAATACAAAAGAAATACGAAGAACTGGTCAATAAAATGATGTAAAATGTAATATTCAAGTCTTATATAATTTTTAATAAATGTTAAGAAATGCTACTCTACCAAAAACCGCCGCTTTTTTTTGTAGTACTTGACAGAATTAGTTTCAAAAAGATATGTATAGCAGTTTTTATGAGGGGGTTTACGATTTTTATGCGAAAAAATGTAATTATTAAGTTTTTTCCTCACCTCCGATTTCGATGAAATCAGGCTTAATCGACGCGATTTTTCAAAAGAAACATTCGTAAAGCAATATTCTACAAAAAAAAGAAAAATATCAATCTTGTACAACGTGTTTGCGTGTAATTCACACGCAACATCTTGCGTCTGTTTGTTAATCTTTTCAGTATCTGTTTTAGTATATTGTAGATTCATATGTTTAGTAAGACGAAGATTTAATAGAACATTGAAATTGGCGAAACTCGAATGCACGTTAGAGTGCTTTATTAAATCTTGGCCTCACTAAACATATGAGTACAATATACTAAAACAGATACTGAAAAGATTAACAAATAGACCCCTGACGCAAGATGTTGCGTGTGAATTACACGCAAATACATCGTACAAGATTGATATTTTTCCTTTTTTTTATTAGAAAAGAAGTAGTGCTTGCGAATCACACATAAAATGTTCCAAAACGTATTTAAAATCTAAAAAATCTATTCTGTGAAAATTACAAGTTTGCAAGAATATTTTTTATGTTTATAAACATTAACGATTCTATATATCAGCAATGCTGTGTTTATTCCTCACTTCGTTGACTTTTGACGATGCAAGTGAGTGATAACTGCACGAAGTCGCGTTACTCTGCGACAAGCATTAGATATCTTCTCATATTACTGTGTCCAAAAAGTAAGACCAGTTTTTATTTATTTCAAAAAATATTTATTTATTCTTCCAAATCTATTTCGTCGCCTTCAAAGTAATCCCCTCCCGACATAATACACTTATGCCAACGTATTTTCCAGTCCTCGAGACAAGAATTAAAGTTGTCTTCCGGGATGGCTTTCAGAGCGCGTAGCGATTCACGTTGTATCTCTTCTATCGTCTCAAAACGATTTCCCCGCAGTGGTCTTTTGAGTTTCGGGAATAGCCAGAAGTCACACGGTGCTAAATCAGGCGAATACGGTGGTTGTGGAACGATATGGATCGAATTTTTGACGAGAAAGTCACGAAGAAATTGAGATGTTTTGGCACTAGTCGAGATTTTACACGTTTCAGGCCCAAAATATCTTTCAAAATGGTATTGGCAGATCCTTTCGAAATACCAACAGCATCAGCAAGGTCTCTAACAGTCATTCGACGATTAGCAAGCACAAGTTCTTCGATTTTCTTGACGTGTTGTTCATCGGTAGAGGTTGATGGTCGTCCGGAACGCTCTTCGTCTTCAACACTTTCATGGCCTTCTTTGAACTGTTTATACCACTTGTAAACATTCCTTTCCGACAAAGCATGGTCCCCGAAAGCTTTCTGCAACATCCTGAACGTTTCTGCACTCGAAATTTCATTCCGCAAACAAAATTTAATGCAACTTTTTTGCTCAATATAATTAGACATTGTAAAAATCGCCGAATGCACTTTTAACGTCGTACAAAACCAAGCGTAAAGCAAAAAGTAATTAATGTTTTGACATGAAATTTGTCACAGATGTCTGTCACAATGCTGCCAACTTAGAAAAAAAATGTTTATGATATGCGGTTTACCCGCGCGATTTAAATTGAAAACTGGTCTTACTTTTTGGACACAGTAGTATGATATAATAGCCATTACTTTTTTACAATGCTACGGTGCTATACCTACTGAAGTTGTGGGCAGTACTTACAACGAAAGTGCAATATTACATGAAAATTTAATATGGAGATGCCAAAGACGAAACAAAGAAAAACGTGAAAAGAAATACATTTATTTACGTTGTAACTTCTTCCACTCGTGGCGTAAGGGAACGTGGTTTGCACATTTGTCTCTGACTACATGTTGTCAATTTATTGTGCAATATTTACTGCTATCTCCACCACATGAAATGTTTCTGGAGAACGAATTCGGCATAGGACGACCAACGATTGTGGACTGGACAAATTTTATAAGAGAGACATTGATCT
>NW_022639593.1:445569-445836 GCF_010583005.1 Odontomachus brunneus
GAGAACGAATTCGGCATAGAACGACTAATGATTGTGGACTGGACAAATTTTATAAGAGAGATCTACTGGTAAAAAAAATCAGCGATAATAGGTGGACCAAATATTATCATAGAAATAGACGAAGCAAAATTTGGTAAACGAAAATATAATCGAGGACGGATAATTAACGGTGTATGGTGGTTTTGAACGGAATAATAGAAAATTCTTCGTTGAGAGAGAGAGAGAGAGAGAGAGAGAGAGAGAGAGAGAGAGAGAGAGAGAGAGAGA
>NW_022639593.1:445847-449222 GCF_010583005.1 Odontomachus brunneus
GAATTAGAGAGAGAGAGAGAGAGAGAGAGAGAGAGAGAGAGAGAGAGAGAGAGAGAGAGAGAGAATCCGTAAAACGTCGAAATATTAATACACTTGAAGAAATAATAAAACGTTGTGTAAAACCAGAATCAATTATTATAAGCGATTGTTGGAAAGCTTACGATAATCTAGATAATTTAGGTAGGACAATTCGTATTTATGCGCCCTTACAATTTAATATACATATAACTTATGATATCATCTGTATACCATATATTAAAATCGAAATAATCCGAATAATATTTTTAAATTACGATTTCTTTCTATTTCACTGCAGGTTATCGTCATTTGACAGTAAATCATAATCAAAATTTCATAGATTCAGATACAAACGCTTCACATACAAAATATCGAGCGATCTTGGCGTGATATGCGCGGTCTATTACCAAAGTATGATAGAAAAGAGGAACATATTGCCGAATATATAGCTGAGTTTATGTTACGACGTACTTTTCCTGATTATTGTGAACGTGTCTATGAATTTTTTTCATTACTATCAATGTTCCATTCCGATCTTATGTTTAATACAAATAATGATTAGAGATGACGTAAAAAAAGTTATGTTTTTATTTTTTTTTTATAAATTCCTAATAAAACTGTGTATTACCTATTTTTAGTTGTTTTCTTGGAGCGTCCCGTTTGTTCATGTGCCGGTTACTCACGTCCACTCACAGCGACTTGTGATTAGCTGGTTTGGATTAGATGTGGGGATGAGGTTAGGTTAGGTTTGGTTGTAACCGGACTTCAGCAACAACACGCAGTTGCAAGGTTAGGTTAAGATAGAATTTAAATTTATATTTTTTTATTTGCATGGAAATTGGCAAACCAATCAAATAGAATAAATGTACATTACACTTTAAGCAAAAAACAGTATCGATGCAGAACTAACATTTTCCGATTTTTTCGTATAAAAATCGTAAGCCTCCCCATTAAAATTGCTATATATGTCTTTTTAAAGCTAATTCTGTCCAAATTCTGTTAATATTACAAAAAAATTGCGGTTTTTGGTGGAGTAGGACTTCTTAATATTTACCAAATTTATTACTGTATTAATATAACAAAAAATTCATATTATTGTATGATGTTACTCTAATGATTAATTCAATACAATACCCAGTAAACACAAAGTATCATCCATATTACAATGTCAGCTCAATTATATGATATACGAGGTGTGGCTATTAAATAACGAGACTGACGCTGTAAAACATTTTATTTTGATTTCATACATTTTTACTTATTATCACCTTCAATATACACCCCTCCTCTATCCCTACAACGCTCCATGCGAATCTTCCATTGTTCGAAGCAGTGCTGGAAGTCTTCTTCTGTCAGCTCCTTCAGGACGCGTGCCGCTTTCTCTTTCACAGCTTCAACGGACTCAAATTTTGTTCCTTTTAAGGCAGATTTCACCTTAGAAAACAGATAGAAGTCGCACGGCGCAAGATCTGGCGAATAAGGCGGATGGTCTAACACTGGGATGCTGAACTTGGCTAGAAACCTCTTGACAGACAGTACGGAATGAGCCGGCGCATTGTCTTGGTGGAGAACCCATGACTTGTCCTTCCACAATTCGGGTCGTTTTTTCCTTATTTTTTCACGGAGTTCAGCAAGAACGTGAAGGTAGTAATGTTGATTAATAATTTGACCTTCCGGAACTCAGTGAAGGTACACAATCCCATGAATATCGAAAAAAACAATAATCATTGCTTTAAATTTTGATTTGCTCATTCAAGCTTTTTTGGCTCGGTGAAGAGGGGCTCTTCCAATGCATGGATTGGCGCTTCGTTTCAGGATCATAAATAAAAAACTACGATTCGTCACATGTTATTATCCTTTCCAATAAGTTTGGGTCATTTTCAATGGCATTCAAAGTGTCAGTACAAACATTTTTGCGATCTTCTTGTTGTTCAAACGAGAATTTTAGGCACCATTTTGGCACACACTTTTTTCATGTTAAAATTGTTATGTAAAATTTGCCGTACGGATTCTTTATCAATTCGTACAGTTTCAGCAATCGCACGAATACTTAACCGACGGTCAGATCGAATCAGATTACCGATTTTTTCGATATTGTCATCCGTTTTTGATGTGGAAGGGCGACTCGGGCGTGAATCATCTTGAACGTCTTCTCGGCCATCTTGAAAACGCTTAAACCACTCAAAAACACCTGCGCGCGATAAACATTTATTGCCATACACTTCTTTCAATAAATTATATGTTTCAGTAGCAGTTTCTCCAAGTTTCATGTGAAATTTTACAACAATTCGTTGCTCTACTGTTACACTTAACATTTTTCCGGCGAAACAAAAAAACAACTCTAATGCGAATGAAGGCTACGGCTATACTGATTTGTTTACAGAAGCGAGAGGCACTGCATTCGAAAGAGAAAGCTTCACGATAACAACTGTGGCTTGCTGGCGTTTGGCGCATGCGCACTTCTTCTGTAGCAGCGTCAATCTCGTTATTTAATAGCCACACCTCGTATTATGTTACTTTGTTATATAACAAAATAATAGTTACGTAATATACCACATGATTGAGCTGACATTGTAATGTCGATGATATTTTGTGTTTATTGGGTATATTTGTTCTAAAAATATATATAGTCAAAAAAATTATAAAGTTTCCATCGTTTATTATCTCACGCGTGTCGTGATAATCATAAAAGTTAACCTGGGTTCTATTTTTTTTCGTATACATTCCCAAAGATACATATTTCGCGATCAGAAATATTTTTCGTGAGAAGTTCTCTGTTATTTTCGAATTCATTATCTGCTGTTAGAGTTATATTTCAAGGGTTAATATAATAGCATTGTTAGGGGATAATAGTTGAATTGCAAGTCTCTCGAAGTCGTTGCTAGGATCTTTTAGGATTAAAGTAGGATGAAACTGGAAAGGATAAATTGAAATCTGAATTAACGGCCCTTATAGAAATATCATACTAAGAATCATTGATAATTACTTATTATCCAGTATTTTTAATAAATAAGTAATTATCAATGAAAATAAGTAATTATCAATGATTCTTAGTATAATATTTCTATATGAGGGTTAATTTGCTGTTGTTATTGGCGTGACCATATTGCGTCTGTTATTAATTAATAGAATTGTTTAATATTATATGAGTTGAAGAAATTCATCTTGTTATTGATATTGTTCATGTCCATATCCATATAAAGAGCCCGTACAGGAAAATTGTCTATCTATTACTAAGAAGCGATTATTCAGTTTAGTTTTCTCCTATTACGTAAGCTAGTTTTTAAGTATATATATATATATATATATATATATATATATATATATATATATATATATATATATATATATATATAT
>NW_022639593.1:451081-451437 GCF_010583005.1 Odontomachus brunneus
ACAATTCTTGGAGCGTTTGAGTAGAGTTTTCGTCCAAAAACATCTGCAAATCGGTGTCTTCAAACTTTTTCGGTTGGCCTGAGCGTCCTTTATCATTGACATCAAAATCACCACTCTTAAATCGCTGAAACCATACTTGGCATGTTCTTTCCGATGGAGCATAATTGCCATAAGCTTCGAAAAGCAATTTATGAGCTGCAGCTGCAGTTTTTTTCAAGTCAAAGTAATGAAGCAGCACATGTCGAAAAAACAACTTATCACGTTCCATATTTAATCAAAAGAAAAAATAGCACTGCTCGCTTAAATGAATCTCTTCGCACTGAATTTTATTGACAAATGTCTAACCTCTAAAATGC
>NW_022639593.1:451447-452643 GCF_010583005.1 Odontomachus brunneus
ATATACATAATATATTAGGTGCACAACTTTATATATATATATATATATATATAATATGTATACTATTAACTACACACACACACACACACACGCGCGCGCGCGCACGCACGCACACATATGTATATATATTCTTAGTTACTATATACAGAGTGTCCTGGATCATCTTCACAATCTCTTGTGAGGACGTAGAGAGGATTAAGATGAATCCAAAAGTCCCATATCGTTTGGCGGTATTCGCAATAATAATCGAGATATTAATTAAAAAAGATTGATGAATGATCACGCGCGATGTGGTAGATGAGCTACAGTGGCCGTTGTATACTTATACATTAAGTCAAATTGAACAAAAAAGTCCTCTACGGTTTTGCAAATGACCACATAGATTTTTAGATATTAATTAAAGAAAATTGTTACATGATTGTGTATCATAATATACAATTTTTCTATAATTAATAATTAAAATTTATAAGTTAAAGACTAACAAACTTAACATGTAAAAGAATTGATACATACCTTTTAATGGAGGTTCACAACAAATATTTAGCTTAGGCAAGATTTACTAATTGAATAAAAATTTTGTACTTGTTAAGTTTGTTACTAAATAAATGTTATCTGTTACTAAATTACGACTATAACGAAAAGTTAAATAATAAAATTATGTTTGATTGAAAAGTTTATTTTATTGTCTTGATTCCAATCTTAGTCAGTCCACTTTTAAAAATTTTTCAGTGTAATTGGAGTATACGAAGAGTTGAAAGTAAGATACTTAAGTAGAAATACTTATTTCAATACTTGGAGTATGTTAAAAAGTCAAATGATATGAAGGCGACTATCGCACTGCGGCTAGGAAGTTCTTAAGAGGTCTGGTAGCTTATAAAGTTTCAATGTCATTTCAAGGTCGATACACATTTTTGGAAGAAATAAAACATAAATTTCAAACATAATTTTCGCATTTTTCACCGTAGAATCTGAATCAGCAAAAAAATAGGGTATTCTATTTAAAAAACTAAACTTCCGGTCTAAACAACCAACTTCCGGTCAATACTAGAAGTTCAATATAGCACTACTTAATAGCGCGTGCTCGACTTAATAAAAAAATGTTTTGAATTTTTAATAAAATGTTGATCCCTTCATTTTAAATATGTGGTACGGGTGGTCTGAAACATCCTGTATGTATGTGTGTGTGTGTGTGTGTG
>NW_022639593.1:454104-457871 GCF_010583005.1 Odontomachus brunneus
GACCATTTTAATCCATCCAGTCGAATATGTCGAAAACCAAGCACGGGAGAGAAAAATGTTTCAGACAAAAGTTGTAAGGCTTAAAAAAACGCATTCAACAATTGCAGTTATTTGACATAGGATGGCGTCGCCAAGGTCAGAACAAGGTCAACTTTGCTTTTTTAAATAGAAATACATATTTTTTATTACGGTATTTTATTTAACGTAAAAACGCAAACAACTTTTGCTTGAAAAAATTTTTTATACAACCTCTATTTTCTAAGATATTTACGTAAATATCTACAAGATTATTGGTTTCAATAATTTTTTACTTGAACTCTATCAACTTTAGCGGAAAATATAAAGAGATAAAAATTATATATTTTGTTCTCATAGAGCTCTGAGAATTTTTTCAGAATTTTATATTAACTTTTTAGTACTTCATTTTCTTCCATTTTCTTGAAGTACTAAAAAGTTAACACAAAATTCTGAAAAAAATTCACAGAGCTCTATAAAAACAAAATAAGCAATTTTTATTTCTTAATATTTTTTGGTAAAGTTGATAGAATTCAAGTAAAAAATTATTGAAACCAATAATCTTGTAGATATTTACGTAAATATCTTAGAAAATAGAGGTCGTATAAAAATTTTTTTCAAGCAAAAGTTGTTTACGTTTTTACGTTGAATAAAATGCCGTAATAAAAAATATATATTTCTATTTAAAAAAGCAAAGTTGACCTTGTTCTGACCTTGGCGACGCCATCCTATGTCAAATAACTACTATCGTTAAATGCGCCTTTTTAAGCTTTACAACTTTTGTCTGAAACATTTTTCTTTAAAATGCTCCTCCGCCGAGTTATCTTGCCGTTCCGGTACTTTTGCTATACCTTATATATATACACACACACACACACGCGCGCACGCACGCACGCACACACACACACACACACACACAGGGTGTCTCACACTCTCCTCCGGGCATTTTATGGGGACGTAGAACAGGTTGAGGTGAACATAAAAGTCCTATATCGTTTTATAATATTTATATATAATTATCGAGGTATTATATATAATTATCGAGGTATTAATTGTAGTAAACTTGTAAATGACCATGCAGAATATGGTAAATGAGTTATAGTAGCGACGACTGCCGTCGTGTACTTATACTTTAGGTCAAACTGAACAAAAAAGTCCTCCACCATTTTCCAAAAAAATGTTTCAGACAAAAGTTGTCAGGTTCAGAGAGGAACATCTGAAGGTGACCTTGACTTTGACCTTGGACGTCAAACTTCTGAAGGTTATTGGAAACACAACTTTGCTTTTTAAAAAGAAACATTTATTTTTTCTTACGGAATTTTATTCTACGTAAAGAAACTAACAACTTTTGTGTGAAAAACTTTCATCAATCTCTATTTTCTAAGATATTTACGGAAATATCTACAAAATTATTGATTTCAATAATTTTTTACTTGAATTCTATCAATTTTACCAAAAAATGGTGAGAGATAAAAATTATTTATTTCCTTCTCGTAGAGCTCTGAGAATTTTTTCAGAATTTTTTATAAACTTTTTAGTACTTCAAGAAAATGCAAGAAAATGCAGTACTAAGAAGTTAACTAAATAATTCTGAAAAAATTCTCACAGCTCTATGAGAAGAAAATGGATAATTTTTATCTCTTGATATTTTTCGCTAAAGTTGATAGAATTCTAGTAAAGAAATTATTAAATTCAATAATTTTGTAAATATTTCCGTAAATACTTTAGAAAATAGAGGTCGTATAAAAAATTTTTTCAAACAAAAGTTGTTAGTTTTTTACGTAGAATAAAATTCCATAAAAAAATAAATGTTTCTGTTTAAAAAACAAAGTTGACTTTTGAATAATCTTCAGAATGACCTCCAAGATCAATGTTAAGGTCACCTTTGAATGTCCCTCTCTGAACCCGACTTCTTTTGAAACATTTTTGCTGAATATACTTGGCTGGAGAATTATGAGGGTGGATCTTTTAAGATGGAACACCCTGTATATATATATACATAGTTAATAGTGGATATATAAACTTATGAAATATTTGAAATGATTATTCTTACAAGTAACTATATTTAAAGCAAGTAATATTTATTTGAATGCAGAATGTATTTTTTGTATCCGATGCCACTCGTGACCTTTTAAAATGGTAATAGCCGTCTGATACTTTCCAATTTAGCTACCGACGGTTATAAATTTTGCTAAAGTAGGTTGTCTCGTCTTCATTTTAGTATATGTCTAGTTCCATTGAGAGAAATCAGTTTTAATTTTGATTTAGTTCATTTGTGAAAGTTCATTTTAATTTTATTTCAATAGTAGTTTTTTTTGAATTCTTTTTTTGTTAATTTTGTACTCTACTCGCGATTTATTTTTCTATATTCGACTTTTATCTTCATTGGTGAGTGCTGTTCGGTTTTTTTACCTGTAACAAATTATTCCGTCGAGACGTTCAGTCATGTAATACACACACAACAGTATTTATAAATGCAAATATAAAGAAAGGTGAGGATTTCTCAATACCCGTGTCAGGCAGCAATGCAAAATCGTGTCAAGATGCGATTTCAATGTTCAATGTTATTCGTAGTTCAATGTTCGATGTTATTCATAGTATTAGTTAGTTTGTTCTTGGTATTAAAAGTCATATCCTAATTCCGGATTGCGCAACATAGGTGTTGGCATATGCTTGGGCAAACTGCGCTAATTGCTAATTAACTGCATGTAAATTTATGTGAAGCCTTCCTTCGAGCCGAATAAATTAGTTAAAACGTATAAGTTTCCCCATAATTTTCTGTGAAATTACCAGAATAATATAGGTAGACGAGTAAGACACGAGAGGAGCAGTATTCCCGACCTCGACGTAATAATTATTCCGGTACAATTGTGTTAAATAATTAGCGGTCTTAATCTCGTTCGTGGCGTGACAAGATGTGTGTGCGCATTAATTTCCAGGACAAAAAATTAAATTTGTACCATCGTCTTACTTTTAAGGAAATATTTTCAAGACAAAAATCGCTTTTCCTCACTTTTTTTTGTTACTTTGATAGCATTGTGCGATATTGTACAATTATGCAATAAAATTTACATCCAGGATATATGATAGATTAATTGTAAGATTATTTATGTATCCATATATTCTTAACCTTCAGCTGGAGTATTATATTTGCCTCCCGATTCTAGAACATATGGGTGTGCGTCACTTGATATTTTCAATCGTATATATCTTTATATGTAATGCATAATATATATGTAATTTGTATTATATGTATTATATGTATTATTTGTATTATATGTAATTTGAAAAATTTTTCTAAAATAAAATAAAATTTGAATATATATAATCTCAAAAATATCTTTTTGTTTAATTCGGAACAAACTATTTCTAAAAATATCAAGCCACATATGCTTATTCAGATTTTATTTCAAGTGTTTCAAATTTTTATAAAATAATGTCGAAAATTATAAAAAAATGCTACAAATTAACTTCCTTTTATTCATTAATGAAAATTTCAGTTGAGAGTTAACCAAGTAGTATCTCCAAATTCGAGATACTAATTTCTAAATAATATTTTGAATTACTCGCTGATAAGAGGTATTTTTTTTGGTATATTAGTACGAAGTAATAACAAATATAGTGATTCGATTGGAGGTGTCTTTCTTATAAATTCATGGTACTTTTATTCAGGAAATTCAATGCTTCTCGTATATATATACTCTATACTTACACACACACACACACACACACACACACACACACACACACAC
>NW_022639593.1:458086-502651 GCF_010583005.1 Odontomachus brunneus
GCACGCACGCACGCACGCACGCACGCACGCACGCACGCACACACTTCTCGTGTATATATCTCTGATATACAGGGTAGAGAAAAAAGGTCGGTATCCCTGAATAACTTGTAAAATATAAGTTTTATAGAAAAATGTTTCAGACAAAAGTTGTAAGGTATAAAAAGATACATTCAACGGTAATATTTATTTGATATTAGATGGCGCCGCCAAGGTCAAGTCGAGGTCAATTTTGCTTTCTTAAGTAGAAATATATTTTTTTTATTACACAATTTTATTCTACGTAAAGAAATGAACAACTTTTGTTTGAAGAACTTTTTTATATAATTTCCATTTTCTAAGATATTTACTGAAATATCTACAAAATACCGAAAAATAATCAGAGATAAAAATTTATCAGAGATAAATTGTTTTTCTTCTTACAGAGCTCTGAGAATTTTTTCAGAATTTTTTAATTAACTTTTTAGTACCACATTTTCTTGCATTTTCTAGAAGTACTAAAAAGTTTATAAAAAATCCTGAAAATTTTTCAAAGTTCTATGAGAAGAAAATAAACAATTTTTATCTCTTACTATTTTTCGATAAAGTTGATAGAATTCCAGTAAAAAATTATTGAAACTAATAATTTTGTAGATATTCCCATAAATATCTTAGAAAATAGAGATCGTATGAAAAAGTTTTTCAAACAAAAATTGTTTGTTTCTTTACGCAAAATAAAATTCCGTAATAAAAAAATACATGTTTTTATTTAAAAAAACAAAGTTGACCTTAACCTGATCTTGGCGGCGCCATCCAAGGTCAAATAAATATTACCGTTGAATGCATCTTTTTAAACCTTATAACTTTTGTTTGAAAGATTTTTCTATAAAACTTGTATTTTCCGAGTTATTCACCGACTTTTTTCCCACCTTGTATATGGGTACAAGATACTGACGTTACAAATGTACTGTTAACATGGTAACAGAAGATTGGAATTTGTTTTATGACCGTTTCTTGAGCAGATTACACTCGACAGCAACAGTAACCATATTGATTAGAAACGACGCTGATATTATTTACACCCAATATGAATTTAACAAATACTGATATTTGAGATATAAAGCGTGTTGCGTGTTGAAAATCACAGTGCAGATGTACAAAAGATATATTCATAAATAAAATAGTACTAAAGCTGCTGCAAAATCCTTAATTTTATGCTTTATGTTTATATTGTGGTCATTTTCATCAACAAAATATGTTTCTTTAAGCGAAATAAAAGAGATAAGTAATGCAGATATATGTATTCATACATTTTTCTTTCAATAAAAATGTAAAAAGTTAGATTATTTTGTAATATTTTCGAACAGGTAGATATTGCTAATTTTGCATTAACATAATGAATGTATTTCCAACCATCTAGTACATTTGTACCACGTAAGTTCTGACAATGAAGACTTCCTAATGACAGTACTATCTTCTCTTTTATTTTTGATGGTACTTATGTTCCTTGTAATTACACAAAGTTTTTATTTCAACGTACACCGCTAATTTTTGGCAATACGTGCTTAAGATTATAATTAAGGAAGCCATTTAGCTTCTACAAATTAAACCAAAACCACGGCTAACCACGGCTAGACAAATAAAAAAAGTCGAGAGCAGTTTTGCCACGGTTCCTTCAAAATAAACTTTCCAAAATTTCGGTGTTAAAATTTTTCTGTCAATCAACTGTTGTAATTGGCTTTACAACGTATTAGAGACCTTCCTTTGTGTTTTCATGCTAGGCATAATCATGAAGAAACAGTATATTTTTTCACTACTGACGTAAATATAAACATGCAATATCATTGCGAAGCTATTCCAATAGCGAGGCTATTTTGTAAATAATCCAGAGTATGTTAACAATATGTAAAATATAATTGTACAGCTTAAGAAATATTTCATCATTTCTAAGCTATTTTGTAATAAATAAAGTTTATTATTGCTGAGAAAAATGCAAAAGTATATTTTTGATAACCAAAATATAATGATTTCATTTCTTTAATTTGCATTAGTATAATCTAGTTTTTAAAATTAGGATATTGATCTGTATCTTTTAATATTATGCTAAAGTATATATTTATGTCAGAACAAAAAATATATAACGAATTGATGTACGAATTGATAACGAATTGATGATCTTATATAAGGAAAAGATGCTGTTGTATGGTTAGTCAATATAATTTGCGTAAATCATCTTATTCCAATAGCAACGTATATTAAAAATAATAATACTCAAATTACTAATTCCTTAGCGCCTAGGCATTAATCTTTCCCCTTCCTTCCGTTTGAATAAAATCTTTTTTTCATTAAGTAATTTTAAAAGAAGCTTCATCAAAATTTAAAGAAACTTAAAAGAAGAAGAGTTTTGTGGTTTATATAAAATTGACTTATTAAGAAATATGATTTTCTAAATGTACTCTCTAAATTTCTTAGAATGAAAATTTTAGTCGATAAATGGAGTGACAGCCGAGTCATTCGAATTAGAATGACTTCTCACTCTCTTATAGAATGAATTCCTTTACTCTATATCGTGGAGTAAAAATTTTCTTTTATACAGTGAATTTTCTCTCGACAAATGGGATGACGACCGTCATTCCAATTATATCTAATTTCTTCACCTCCGGTTGACTTTATCCATCGGTTAAATGACAACCGTGATTGGTTAATTCTTGCTAACTATAAATACGATTGATCAATTCCAATGGATTAACTGGCAGATAAAGTTAACTGCAGGTGAAGAAATTGGGTTTATTAGAGTGATTATATGTTTTAATTGGGTTTATTTAGAGTGATTATATGTTTTAATTGGGTTTATTAGAATATTACAGTGATTTTTCATTCTTATGGAATAAATTTTCAGTTGTAAAAGAGTGAAAGATTCGGAAACAGCTCATGTACTGTTATAATAATCATTCCTATCAGTTAACACCAGTGGCTCAATAGGTAAGGTGAATAACTCAAAAGCCAGAAATCTCAGATTTTCGTTGTGATCAGTGAATTTCTCCAAGCATATTATAAATAGAATTAATTAAATGGCACATCATTAAAAAGATTGCCATAACTAGAGTCACAAACTAGCACAAACACGATAGAACTAGAAATTTTCTTTTTTATCTGGTCGTAAAAATTTATTTTACTTGGAGTGAAATATTCACCTTAATTGGAATTAAATATTTCCTCTTATGAAAAGTGAAATATAACTCTATTAGAATGGCAGTATTTTCACAATTGCTTGAAGTGAACATCCACTTCTTTTAAGTGAAACTTCACTCTAAGAAATTTAGAGAGTATATAATTAAGTATATTTATGTTTGCATACTTCTCTCTTTCTCTTTTTCTCTCTCTGCTCCAGAGTTACATAACTTAATAATTTTTATAACTATTATAATGATCATAAAAGCACACACCAACTTTGTATTTTATGAGGATATCGAAAATAAAAGTTACTATTTTTCATGAAGAATATTACTTCTAATTTCGAACGTCAACGTTAAATTGTTATAAACAAATTATTGCAAAATTGATTTTGGTAACGTACTTCTTATGTCCAACATAGTTTTTTTTATGTTCCAGTCTTATTTGTAATTGTTATTTCTTGCTACTTTTACTGGTCTAGCCATGGGTTGGAGCGACATTCAATAAATCATAATGTTTATTTCTTTTTTTGCATAAACGGAAGAGCTACGAGAAAAGAAGAATACAAGTTTTTTATGTAACTTTTTCTGTAAAATTGATTGGCGTAAGAGCAATTTCGTTCTACAGCCAATATTTAATATTTAATATGCTTATAACAATTTATTGCAAAACTGTTTTTTGTAACGTACTTCTTATGTTTAATATAGTTTCTCATGCTTTATGATCCTACGCAATTGTTGCTTTTTTGCTAATCTTACTGGTCTAGCTATGGGTTACTTTACTGGGATAACCCCTAATAGGTTACGTCTAGCTTTAATGGGTTAATACTTGTGAGCTATATGAAATCGTCCGTGAACCTTTGAAATTGTTCAATAACATAAACCTGCGAAATTTAAGTTTTGAAAGTCTTTTGAGAATAATTGGTAGTTTCCTACGTAATTTTGTGCACTGAATTCGAATCTCTCTTCTCTTTCTCTAACAGAAATTGCCTATCACATTAGGTTTTTGAGGTAAATGGGGTAAAATGCTAAAAAAATGACGATTTTGACTACCTTTATAAAAAAATTATAGAGAAAGGAAATTGTTTCATATATTTTCACAAACAGTTTCTTATAGTACTATTTTTCTTCTTCAAAATCAATTTTTATTTTCCAACGTGCGATTTTTTCGCCAAAATGTATCAGTTAGAATTTTTAAGTTCTGAATTTTTAAAAGTAATTTTTAAAAGTAAGTAAGGAGAACAGAATACACAGGCCTATAAAAAATGAAGGATAATAAAGGTTCAGGAGGATAATAAAACGTTGTTTGACAATTATTGGTGATTTCCTACGTAATTCTGTGTGCTGAATACACACACACACACACACACACACACACACACACACACATATATATATATATATATATATATATATATATATATGAATTTTTTTGCCCGTAAAATATGTCTAGCACATCATAATTCTGAGATATTCTAATCTAAAAGTACTAAGATTATCGTTTTTTGTCATTTTACTCCCTTTAAAATTTCGAATTTTATATTTTTCGGCTTGCAACTCATAATTCTCAACTCAAAAACATTTTACATACAAAATTCAAGGAAATCAATACGATGCAGCGTTCAGTGTTCAAAAGGGTCAATGTGCTGCATAGTGCAGGAATATGGATTTTATTAATACATTTATCCTATTGTTATATGTAGTTGACTGTGCTGGAGACGAACTATATTTATTTCTGTAGATTTTTTTTATATAAAATTCGAATCCTTTGGCCAAATTAACGAATAGCTGCAACGAATAGTTTCATAGTTTTTCTAACTTTAAAATGAGAAAAGACATTTAATACATTTAGGTTAAAATAACTCGGAATTCTGACATACTAGGCACATTTCACAGACACATTCGGATTCACAAAATTACATAGAAAAAAACACTACTTCTCAAAAGAGCAGATCTCATAAATCTGTACAATTTTTCCAATAATTCTGCCATGTCAATGCTTGTCTTCAATCAAATGACAGCCATGCTGAGCATTTGTTATAATTTAAATATTTACTTATAATTATTTAATAACAAAGTTAACGTAAATTTTGTTTTATTATAACTTTATAATTAATCATATTTCATTATAGATTTATGTAAATTTTTTTCTTTATTTTAATGGCAGAAATAATCTAAAATCAGTATCAGTACATCTTTTTTATTCATTAGAGTTACAGTTACCAGTTCACGTAATAGATTTTGAAAAAAACAATATTTTTATTAAATAGAAATTATAAAAAGTATTAATTTTATTACTAAAAAATTCAAGCTTTTAAAATAAATATATAAAAATAGTTTTAAAATTTGCGAAAAGTCTCTCTGTGAACTAATAATTATAATAACGAATAAAAAAATTATTAACGAATAAAAAAAATTGTATTAATACAAGGTTGTCATAGTGATGTTAATATTTAAATAAATTCTAATTTTTTTTATATCAAGATATTATTAAGTGAACTTAATAGACATGTATATACAAAAAATTCATACACTTATTAATTTACATCTTATAATTTCCTAAATTTTATTTAATTTTCACTTTAGTTAGGGACTTGTGACCCGTTAATAATTTTAATGTAACATACGGTAATATAAAACAGAAATTTATCTTTCTTTACCTTATGTAAATGTATCAAACAAATTGTAACGCGATTGCGGAGAACATAACAAACAGTATTTGTCATATTTTATGAACATAAGCTGTCGAAGTATCCAACGAAATTATTTTCATATTTCAGTGGCCAAATTGTCCGGCATGTGGGGAGGTTCAAGTTCGACTCCTGGCTAAAATGATATTTTTTGCAACTATAATTAAGAATAATAAAAAGAATGCGTAAGAAATTGGGGTAATATATATTAGAGGGATATTAATATAATTAATATTAATATTAAAAATTAATATTTAGGATCGGTTTGATATGGAAGGCTGATTCATTGCGTACGTTATAATTATATTTAAATTATATTTTAAGGCAAGCAAGAGACGAGCGCTGATGTTGAAGCGCATATTTTATTAAGTGTTGGGATAATAATGTTGGACAGTGTCGGATAGGTTTTTTGGTCTTTTTTAACGTACGCGGTGAATCAACCTTTCATGTCAAATCGATTATTAATAAATATATTAATATATTAATTAATATTAGTATTACAAATTGGGATTTAGGTTTGATTTGATGTGGAAGATTGATTTACCGTACGTTATAAAAGACTGGAAAACCTATCCGGTATATACGTTAATATTGTCAAACATTATTTTCCTCTGAATATTTAGTAAAATATGCGCCTCAACATCAGCCTTAAAATATAATTTTCTAGTATCTATTATCTATAGTATCTATTAATAGATAGTATCCATTATCTTTCAGTTGAAAACATTATAACAACCAGTGATAGAATATGCAGAATAAAATACATCTAACGGTAATAGCCGTGAGTAACATAACAGTTGCGAAACGTTTTATTACATGGTAGCATATAAAATGTTGCTCTTAAATGGCTTAAATTTAAAAAAAAAATTAACCGACGATATTTCATTTTGTTCTCCTTGTTATATCCCAAATTCCTTTACTACGATTTCCGATACATCCTATATAGAAATTTAGCATAAAATGTTAATTCTCTGTGAATAAAAAGAGGCAAAATCTATTTTCCGTATCATGATGGAAAAAAGTTTTTAAAAGATTTGAAACATACGAGGACACGAAAAGCTAACGATCCCATTCACGTCTAATTATCTTAGAAACGAAGAATCGCAAGAGACGCGCAACGCGCGACTCGAGCGAGGGATTATCGGGTCGAGTAATTACTTGCTAGGCGCCAACTTACAATGCCCAATTGAATTGCATGTGTGCACAATAGGCGTCCGCAATAATAATATTGCTCATGCGAATATCGGCCTTGCATTGTTGTACGAATGAGTGGCTAGGTGAAAGAATAACAACGTACCATTGTTTCCGCGGCTCTTTTCCTCGCGGTCTCACTCGATATCGTTGCGGCCACTCTAAGCCGCGCGAATATGAAATTGTAAGCGATTGTCTAATTTTTTTCTCGCTATATCACGGCATACCGAAGAGCAGGGAAATGCGATTTCATTCATGAGGACGCCGTCACGCGGGAGCTTCCAGTAATTTACTGTACGAAACGTTTGTTGCATACGACAAAATCTCGGCTCGGGTTTGAAAAGTTCATTCATCAAAATGCTTAAAATTATATAAAAATTTAGCATAACATTTATCGCAGTAAAATACAAAAGTAATATACCCGATTAGAAATTTACCTCATGGTCCTCATCGGGTTGACTATAACTGGATGTCGGGTCCATTTAAGGTTATACTGTCGGATCATGAAAAGTCATGTAACGTTGCGTCGTTACAAAGACCTTAATCAGGTTTATTATAATGTTCTCATCAGGCTATACTATTGAATCCCTATCGCGTTTTCCCATACAGCACAATAATGTTAAATCAATGTTGAGAAAATATTGAATTGCAGCAATGTCAATATTGCAGTAACATTGAAAAACATTGAATCAACGTTGCACAAACTTTGATATAATGTAAAAATGTCCGCTTAAAAGTTTTCCGTGTAGCTTTCATAAAATAAAACTAATTCCTAATTTTCTTATTACTATTAATTATTATTATTATTATGTTTCATAACTGTTAGGAACCGAGAGATTGTCAAAACACTGTAAAACTTTCGAGAACCCTCTCTAAATAATTTCAAATCCGAAGCGGTAAATGCCGGTCACCCATTCATCCTGACTGCGTTGCTTAACCTGACGATCGAGCGGCACGCGGTGATTCCAATGACCCCAACGATGTTCTTACAATTTATGCTTATAAAATATATACTTACAATGTTCACAGTATATAACGTACCTAGCAAATACGCGCGTTGATTCGCCTATCTATTTTATTTAATATCTCTAAAGTTTATGTGGTTATTTGCAAAATGACTTCGACCATTCCTTTTAGCTTAATGTTTTTATCCTTTTTTTTGTTATAGATACAATTTGAGTCAGACTCTATATAATAGAAAATATGAAATAAAAGAATTTTTTTTCATGTTTACGCAAAATTGCTTAAACGCATTTTAATTTTACATATAAACAATAAGAAAAATATGTATAATTATTTTATATTGTAATATAATATAAATAATATATATGTATTAATATAATAAAATTTAATAATAATTTACTTTATTATTATTATATAATAAAAAAATTTTTTATTAATATTATCAATAATATAATTTTCAATGTTTCTCAAATATTGTTGCAATATTGCAAAATATCATACTTTTATATTTTTATTATTATATTCATATTTTTTGTTGAATATTTAAAAATTTTATATAAAATATATGTGAATTTATATTTCAACACTTTTTTATAATACTTGAAATTTAAAAAATAACAAATATTTTTATGAAAAAATTTATAAAAATTTATTAATCAACTTACTATATGTAAGGTTGTTACAAAAGGTATTAAAAACTGATAATGCAAGTTATAACAGGTAAAATAAATAAGATCCTAAAAAGGACCTGATCAATAAAATATTATGAAATAATATATTAGGATAATATATCAAGATCCTAATATATATCTAATTATTATAATCTTGCAAAGGTCTTTCTTACTCGATTTTTATCAGTACATGACTAGGTTAGTAAGGATAACCTTGCGAACGCCTAGTTAGGGACTTATACATTTCAGGTATACCTGATGACAATTTCTAGTCGGGTAGAGGACTGTTATTTCAGTGTAACTTCGTGGAAAGTAATATCATCTAAATAAAAAATTTATCGTTATAAATATTATATATTAGGAAATGCCATTATAAATATTATATATTAGGAAATACAGTAGAAGAGAATAGTATTCAATAGAATAGTTTTTGTATTCGATCGTTTTTGGTTGATTGTAGATTAGAAAACTATTGTTCTATGCTTTGAAAAGCATTGTACTGACAAGGAAACATAGGCAACCTAAAAATTCAGAAAATTCTAAAATATTATGTGCAAGTAGAGTAGTTCATTCATAACATAAAACTATTTTTTGTTTCTGCTAAATTTCGATTTAAGGGAGTGAAACCATCCCTCGAAAAAACATAACATTTTTATTTTTAGCAAATATTTCCTAAAATACAAGGCATATGAAAAAATAGTTTATATAAAAGTGATAGAATATTTTATACTATTTGCAACGGTGTATTCAAATATTGCAAAAATATAAAATTTTTGAATCTCCTTTTTTTTACTCATTGGTTTCGAAGAGTGGTTTCACTCCCTTAAATCGAAATTTAGCAGAAACAAAAAATAGTTTTATATTATAGATGTACTACTCTACTTGCACAATGTTTCAGAATTTTCTGAATTTTCGTGTTGCCTATGTTTCCTTATGAGTGGAACATGGCAAGGTAGTGACATTAAATTAGTTTAAAATTTATATTTATTATTTAGATAGCGAAATAAATATACAAAAGTGTAATTTTATTCGACAGATAGTGAATTTATTGTTCTCTTAATGCGCCATTGAAAATAAGCCGTTTGCTTGCCGGGTGTTTTGCAAATAAATAATATATAAATTCTTTAATATAGGTTTATTTCTGCGAAAGAGAATTGTCTCTTCTCCCTTCTTCTCTCTCTCCTGCTTGGATGTATTTATTAACGGATAATCATCGCGGTTCAATGTATATATTAGTGTCTTCAATAGTCTTCGGCCATTAAATTATCGACCTTATTGAAATGCAACACGGTCTGCTACTTTCTTGAATACTCCTAACTAATCGCGTTGGCTAATAAATGTCGGAGCGAGCGTTAAATCATCGATATCGCCTCAGAAGCGCGCGTGTCTTATTAAACGTGAATAACACGCGTGCAACAATACATGTGTACATGCGGTAGAAATTCCATTTCACTGACCCGCGTAAAATTATATGGAATCTGACCGCAAGTTAGGGAAAGCAGGTTTTTGAGAACTGAGCCTCGTCATTAAATCTCTTTCGCTTTGGAGTAACGTTTAACTTGGGATTGTTCTTCCGTTATTATAGATAGGTTGTTAATAAACATTGACTAATGTTTGCTAATGAAATGGGCGTGAAGAAACAACATAGCAGTAACTGAAACCAAAGATATTAACATTTGTATCTTTATAGGGAATATAAAATGACGAAACTATATAACGAGAAACTATAAAATTCTTAATAGCGTTCTTAACTTAGTTATGAAATCTACGAATGCAGAATCAAAAAGTTGCGATAAGCAATGTTCTTTCTCGGTACTCTCTCGCTAAAAGAAAATTTATTCCGAATTGGTCAGAAAGAATCTACCCAGGTAAATACATTTGTATATGTAAATTTGGTAGTAACTTCATTAATCGATTTTTAAAAGATCTCTTATGAGCAGTTCTCATATTTATAATACTTGAATTTATCAAACAGAAAATGGCTGAATAAGAGAGAGAGAGAAAGAGAGAGAGAGAGAGAGAGAGAGAGAGAGAGAGAGAGAGAGAGAGAGAGAGAAAGAGAGACGAGAAAATACGAAAAAAATTATCAAAATATTTATTTAAAATTTACATGACAGTATGTGTGTATATCATATAAAATGTAAAAATCTGAATATAATTTTAAATAAATTATTTAATGCTGTATCAATATAATATCAAATTTTTAAAATCATTATTTTATGATAAAAATTAATTCGATATAGTATATTTGTTCCATAAATGTAATTTAAAACATTGTTAAATTTTCATTGTCGATTGTCTCACGTAATAATGACTATAAAAGTTTTACAAGATATTGTTAAAATTAAAATTGTCAATTGGCAGACTGTCTACATATATACAAAGCTTCAGTAAAACTTATATTGATAATTATCGATATTAATTAAACTTATAAAAGCTTCAATTAATATTTGTCAGACCAAAATTTGCTAGTCGTTTTAGTTGTTTACATCGTGTCTAGATATAATATGATATGATTCAATACAATATAATATAATATGTCAAGCTAAAACGATATATTAGATTTCTGTTGAAGCTGTTGAGATGTTCATAAATTTCTAAAGTTCTTCAGTATATTGTAGGGAAATAGGTGTTAAAATTTTAACTCAAACAGATATTTGCTTAAACAGGATTTTGTATCCTGTTTGTATACGACGTTCTAATAGCACTGGTTGTGTTATATATTTTAACTTAACTGTAGATTAATATTCCTCAAGGCGTCTTTTAACGATTTCTATACTGCGGAAATCTAAGATATCATGATATATACGTATATCTAGATGCGAATAAAAGAAACCATTACATACGAATAGAAAAACAAATAAGTTTTGACTTAGTAAATGTCGTTTCGCGTGGAAGCGATTTAACATAATTTGTCATAAATTCATGGTCAACTTTAATCTAAGATTTAATCTAAGATTAAATTAATTAATATAACATTTGAACTCTAGCAATTAATGATGAAAATCATTAACCCCTCTCAAAGTGTTTCAAGCCCTCAGTCGCAAACGTTATTAATATAAAGACTATTTTCTAATCTAAACGACTTCAATTTTAACAATAAATTCTTTCTGACACATTTGATTTTTCTTTAATAAGAATATCTAAAAAAATATCAAGACTTTATTGAAGTTTATCGGAACAGTCATAACGGATTATAAACTTTAAAAATGTCAATAATTTAGAGGCGATCATCAAAACGTCAGATAAACACTATCTTTATAATATTTCATGTACATATAGATGTTATATAAATGTGCTATATAAATATTTCGTTTTACCATATTCGGTGACATTTATATGTGCGTGGTTATATTCATAAAATATACCCAAGTAGGAATCGTATACGTTTCGCAATACGGAAAAATGGCCTGATACTGAATCGATACCGAAAAGCGGATGTCCGGTTTTGGTACTGGCTCAGTACTGGGCCTAATATAAAAAAACTATATTATTAGTACTGACTCCGTACTAAAGTTAGAATACTCGTACTGTATGTGTACTGGGGCATTACCGAAAAGTATTTGTCGTTTTCGGTACTGGCCCAGTATTAAAAAAGCTATATTATTGATACTGGCCTTGTTCGTAGAATCAGTACTGGATACCTAAGTAAGAATCGTATACAATCTGCCCATAGAGGATATTGGGCCAGTATTGTGCCGGTACCGAAAAACGGACGGTACCAATATCCTTTATGAGAAACCGGAAGAGATTACTAACGCGAAACCTAGCTCAGTGGTAAGAACGCTTGCCTGACAAGCGAAAGACTTGAGTTCGATTCCAGCCGTCGCCCTGAAGATTTTTTCCTCATATAACTACTAAAAATAGGCCTGTATAGATACGAGAGCAGAGCCCGGCCATGGTCTAATCTTTTTTTCTATACTATATAGTTGTGATATTAACAATTGTACAAATAATAAAAATTACTAGGAATCGATACTGGCCCAATACTGGGAATAGGTACTTCTTCAGTGCCAGGAATCAATCCTTTTTTTATACAGGTACAGTACTGTTTCCCGATACTGGCCCTTTTCCATCATCCTAGTATCACACTAATGCTAAACTCGTATTGGTATCTGGTACTATACCAGTAACGTTTAGCATAAATCGGTACTGGGCCACTTTGATGCCAGTAGTAAATTCCTACTTGGGTAACCACGCACATATAAATATCTTTCTGCAAACTTTTCGTATATTTGAATTTTCTAAATTCACATAATCATAAAGGTATATAGTCACATAGTCGTAAAGCAATGCCATTTGAAATTTCTCTAAACAAAGCAAACACACATTCGAAATGTAAAACATACAGAACTTTATATAATATCAATTAATATTTACGTTAACGACAGCTGGAAATATCAATTTTAAAAACTTTGGTCGTTTTCGTTATATACTGAATAATGAATGCTTCATTTCATCACGTAATTCCATTGTGTAAAAGCATTAATAATTCTGTGCAATCAATACAACGTAACCTGTGCAGGAAAAAATCAGTATTTTATCGGCAAAGTTTTCAAGTATTGTCTTAATATTTAATTTATTGAATGACTTACATTAAAGTTTAGTGTAACAATATCTTCATCGTATCCGACCTTTCTACCGAGACGCAACACTGCAGACTCGAGCTTGAAAAGTGGGTTGTTCTCGCAGAGAAGGTTTACAGATCCGTTCACCTTGCTCACCGAAACCCCGAAAACGCGCGTCCCTCTTTCGCTGCATGGCGAGGCTCCGTCGCGGAAGTGGCAATCCCCGCTCCGCGGATCGCTCTCTCGGCCAGGGCCTCTCGTGGAGTGGCGAATGTGGAGTAGAATCGCGGCATCACGTCGTGCCATGGAGTAACGGAGCGGACGCGGAATAGAACGTATCGCGTGTCGTCTCAGCTCCTCGCATCCTCACGGCTCCGAGAGTCGAAGCAAAACGTGAAGAAACGCGGCAGTCGCGTGTCGACCAGCCACCCAGCAGGACGAGTCACTCGGACGTAGACCGAGTTGGTGCGCGTCTCTGTCGGCCTTTGCCTCCGCGAGCGAAACTTCCTCGGAGAATTGATGACTGAGAAGGTCCATAAGGACGATCGTCGCACACGCGCTTCAACGCCTAGTACCTTGAGGAACATTCCACGTGGCGGCGCCGTTGATTCGAGCAAAATTGCACCGGGCACGATGTCGTAAAGTCGCGTGACAACAAGTTCGATTGCGATACGCGTCGAGGACCGATTGTTAGCAATCGGTTAGCGGGAAGATCGATCGTTCGCGGGGATTCTCAGCGGTTCGAAGTCGCTCCACGCGAATTTTCGTGAACTTATACGTCCCAAAAACGTTGTTTAACCTTGGTCTTCGCATTTCGGGCAAGAGTGAAATATAGAGTGAATGAATTTGATAAGTGATCGTCGTCGGACTACGTCGGCAACGTTATTCGGGAAAAGGTTCGCCGACAGATTATCTTTCTGCCGATGGGACGCAGCACGTGAGCGACGCGGCCACGCGGACCCATCCACTTGATCGTCGCCGGCGAAAGAAAAACCACGCGGAAAAGGCCCGATTTCGAAACGAGCGACAGGATGCCGAAGGAGAACATGTGGCGGCAGAGGAGAATACTCGTTCCCAAGAGGTAAGGAGGCTATCAGCGAGCTGAGTTTAACGGCGGTAGCGATGCGGTGGCGTTAAAGACGCCTAATTACGCGCGCTGTGATTAACATCTTCCACGATGTCATCAATATTTATTCATATGCGTGTGCGGCGTGAGAGTGCGCGAGGGGATGCATGGTTTCCGTGCCGCGGATCAAGTTTGCCGGTGTATCCCTTGCGACGTCGACGGTAGTTAAACCGTTAAACGCGTTAGCGATTCAATCTTACCGATGATCGTTCAATCTTCTCGTTCGATGGAATTTCTTCTCAACTTTCCATTTTTTCTTCCTCCTTCTCGATCAAACTTCGTACCAATCACTAATGCTACTTTTTACGCAAAAAATACTGTTGTCTTAGTAGAAATTGCCAACGTTAGAAATTACGTACAGTAATTGGACTAAATCTTTTTGATTCAGCAACAATGCTACTGAAACTAACATATAAATTATCAAAATAATATATTATATATTAGTTTCAATAATATTGTTGACACAAGAAGATTTACTCCAGTTACGGTGATGTTGGAAAATTGATACAATAGCATTTTTTTCCATGTAATCAATCAGTATATTAATTAATTTTATCAATAATGTATATATGAGTGAAAACATGATAACATCATATGTATGTATCTGTGTTATCCATTGATAAGTTATCAATAGATCTTAAATTGATATCTTAAATAGATCTTGATAATGTCTTTTCTATATTTGTTTCTATATTATTCTCTTTTATTTTAACATAACATATGTATTTCCAACTCGATTTAAATTAAATTGACCATTTATCAAGTGCTGTAACAAGTATTATTATAATTTAATTTTTATATTTCTTTTCTTACAATTAACATTGTTATTAAATGACAGTCTTACAATTTATATTTTGCCATTTTCGAAATATTTTATAATTTTTTAAATAAAAAAGATTACATATATTATGAAATTTACAAATTCTATCTTACTAATATTGTTGCAAAATTCTTTTATTTATCTTCTTAAAAATTTTATTAATTTTATTAATAAGTACCTTATTAAGACTGTCATTTAATAACAATGTTAATTGTAAGAAAAGAAATATAAAAATTAAATTATAATAATACTTGTTACAGCACTTGATAAATGGTCAATTTAATTTAAATCGAGTTGGAAATACATATGTTATGTTAAAATAAAAGAGAATAATATAGAAACAAATATAGAAAAGACATTATCAAGATCTATTTAAGATATCAATTTAAGATCTATTGATAACTTATCAATGGATAACACAGATACATACATATGATGTTATCATGTTTTCACTCATATATACATTATTGATTTCACGAATTTTCTTATCACAAATTTTTTATCACGAGAAATAAATTTATTTTTAACGTCATGATAACTTTATGTAGTACTGCTTTACGTAGTAAATTATGCTAAAAATTTTGTTCTATTATAATATTGGTTTTCTAAACTTTACTTTTAAATACAAATATGTCAAAAATTAGGAACTAATTTTTTATATTATATTATATTATATTATATTATATTATATTATATTATATTATATAAGTTCTATACATACTTGTATTATATAAATTTACAATTAAATATCTTGGAAATAATAGGATAAAACTTATTGAAATTTCTGTTACACATTGTTAGTTGATTTTTATTTTATTCATTTGTTCTTTTTTTTATTTAATCAAATGCTAGAATCTTGTTAAACGCTTTAGCGATTCGATTGTATCAACGATTATTATACTAATCTTCTAAATGGAGCTATTTCTCGACTTTCAATTTCTTCTCCCTCTTTTCGATCCAACTTAACGCCAATTCTGTAATTAAGGAGGTTCTAACGCTACTTCCTAGTCAATCAGTAACTTATTGATAAAATAGTTAGTTTAAAAGTTAAAATAATTGAACTAGTTTAAAAACAGACTAACAAAGTAACTTTGTAACAAATTATTAGTAAAATGAAATTTATAAACATATTATATGTTATATTATATGTAATTGTTTTTTTAATTTTAGAATTTATCAAATATTTATCAAATATTTTAGAAGTGACAAAATAAAAGTTGTAAAACTCTCATTGGAAAGTAATTATAACCATAAGAAAATAAATATACACATGAAATATATTTATTATTGTATTTGATAAATGATCAATTCCATTTAATTTATTATTTTTGCAAATGCACATAAATGTTATATTAAAATGAATAATAAATATAGAAATAAATATAAAAGTAACATTATAAAATAATCTAAAGTTTAGCGATAACATCTAATGTTTAGCGATATCATGCATGTTTCCAATTATATATTGTCTGTAAGTTTGTATTTTGTAGTTTGGTTAAAAATAAAACTAAATATGCAATGAACAGAATCTTAGTGGATATTATGTTAGCACATAGAAAAGGTTGCTTTTATTATATTTGTACAGTCAGTTATAAAACAATTAGTTGTCCGAGAAATTATAACTTTAAAATTCTGAAATATAGGGCATCTAGTTTCGATTTTCCCTATTGTAGAGGTTTTACAAATGCTTGCACAATATTAATTTATAATTAAATACCTTGGAAATCATAAAAATTACTGAAATTTCTGTTACGCATTGTTAATTTATTTAACTTTTGTATCATTTACATATTATATATTTAATTTTCTATTTAGTCAAACGTTAGAATCTCCTCAAACGCGATTTATTCTTACTGATGATTATTCAATTTTCTTGTTTGATAAATTTTTTATCGATTAAAAAATTTTTTTTTCCTTTTTTTTCGATTTAATTCAGCGTCAGTCTCGCTGTTAAAAGTTATGACATAGCATACGTACTTATGCAATACGCGTAACTTTTTTTTTCAAAATTAGATAATTAACTCTGTGAAGCACTCTTTAGAACTAAGTGATTGTTAAGAACGGAACAATTTGAGCTGTCGCAAATCGTTCGGTGGAAAAAATAATTTCTTGAATAATTGAAGCAAATAAAATTTTGCTTATTACTATCGCTAAGTTACTTAAAAGATTTTCCTAATCTTTTTGTAAAATCGTAATGTCAGACGCAACGCTCATCGTTACGATGATGATCACAAAATTTGAATTTGAATTTCAGCTGTTACAAATACGATGCGATTTTGTCACTTTTAAAATAAGTGATTTTAAATAAGTGAAATTTTAAAATAAAAGTGATTTCACATTTTTAATTATATTTCCGAATTTCGCCCTACTAGTATTATTGTAGAATTATTTTATGAGTTTTTTTAAACAATTTTATTAATAAATTACTGACAGGCACTAAGGAGTAGCGCTAGAACTTGCTTAACTTTTATGGGCACGATAGTCATTTATATTCGTGTTCTTTCAACTCTTTCACGCGTCCCGAGAGTGGTACTATAAATATATTATATTCAGGAACGACAGAGGATTAAAACTCTTACGACTTGTCTGACGTCACTACAGCTAGTCAGAAGTGTCAGTGATATAAAACTGCATTGATGCCTCTATTGGTATCATATTGGTATTTTATTGATGCTTCTTATTGGTATTGTATTGGTATCTTATTGGTAATACGATGTTATCGTGCCCATAAAAGTTAAGGAAGTTCTAGCGCTCCTTAGTGTTTGTCAGTAATTTATTAATAAAATTGTTTAAAAAACTTATAAAATAACTCTATAATAACTAGTAGGGCGAAATTCATAAATATAATCGTATGTAATCACTTTTATTTTAAAATTTATCACTTATTTTAAAAGTGACAAAATGAAAGTTGCAAGACTCTTATTTAATTTCAATATCAATTGTAAGAAAAGAAATATGAACATGAAATGTATTTGTTATCATATTTGATAAATGAGTATAATTTAATTTGAATTGGAAATACATATAGATGTTATGTTACAATGAATAATAAATATAGAAATTGAGGACATGAGATTATTTCAAATTTGGCGATAACTTATCATATATATGTGATGTTTCCAATCATATATTTTTGATTTCACGAATATTTTTAACGAAGACTTTTTCTCTTCAATCTGATGATAAATTTATATGATAATTCATTAAAATATGCTTCAATGTTTATTTTATGAAAATCACAAATGTATCTAATAAGCAATTTAGTGTTACAATTAATTATTTTAACTGTTAATTATAGCATCTGTTACATAGATCTCTCTAATAAAAATGTGCATTCTACAAACATAACATATTAAACATATAAATATTATTTTACATAAACATAAGTAGTTCTTTCTCATTTATGTTAATAGCTTCTTCAATATTGACAACTTCTTCGTAACAGCTAATACGTACAACTAATGATAAAATTCTTGTAATTCTTGGCAGCTAACTTTGACAGTTCCAGCGTCACGTTTCAATTCCTCAATCTTCTTATCACAGTTGTAACAAAGTCTCGTTGTTATTATTATATATATTATATTGCATATAATTCACACACACACATATTCTTTTGTATTATATTATTTTATTATATATATATATATATATATATATATATATATATATATATATATATATATATAAAAGCACATAACCTTCAATCAGCACATAATTTTGAATTAGCACATAACCTCCAAAATATTCACAACCAAATAATTCATTCATTACAATTATCAGCAATTATATTAACCATATCGTAAGTAACACTGTTTATTAACACTGTTTATTAACACTAATGTAAATACTACTTGGTCTATTCTTTTTAGCTGCACTACTGAACTGGTGCAATAAGTTAAAATGAGAAAGTATATTTTGTCTCGCTCTAACTTATTGCACCAGTTTAGCAGTGCAACTAAAAAAAACATACCAACTGATACCGAGCTTCTGAACATCTCAAACTGACCTGAGCCGTAGCGCCTCTGACAAAAAAAAACGTCAAACTGGACATTTTCTCAGACGACGAATTCCTTAGTCGTGAAACTTAGCGATTTTGGATTTTGAGCTAAAATATTTCAGCTTCTGGAGAACTTAGAGCAAAAGTAAAGACAGTTTTATTAATTAATGTAAACCCAAGGAATCGACTAAATCCATCCAGAAATTCATGAATTCAGTCGTTATAGTCGAAACGAGAATCTAGCCTACATTCAACTAGAGTCGTCCCGTAAATATACATGGTAGGCCGCGTTGCTTCGCGCTTGCACTTGGTTTCGCAACACTACTGTGTCGCTTGATCATGATAGTTTTTTGAATTTCTGCGTCTTATTGTATCAAATTAGAAAACATTTATTGTATTCTAGAAGTTCTACATATATTTGCACAAATGTTACACACACAATTAAATATTTATAAATTTATAATTAAATACATATTTGCAGTTAAATATTTCAGAAACAATACGGAGAAGATTTGTACGACGCGATTTGTGTTGGTTTAATTAACTTTAGTATAATATATATTATACATTAATCTTTTATTTAGTTAAAAATTATCTTCTGGTTACGGGTCAATGGTTATATCAATGGTTGCAGAAAAATTGTTTAACGTACGAAAAAATGTAAAGCGCATCATGATGTTTATTAAATGATGGTTTGCAAAAATTCATATTAAAATTTTTAAGAACAGGATGTTGTAACTGCTAATGAACATGTGTTAGGACAAGAGTACGATTTCTATAACGTCGCGATTTGAAGATCATTTCTGACACAACTTTTTAAGACAAAACAATTAGTAAGAGTGGAAAAATTGGCTACAGTGCTGAGATCACGAAATATTTTCAATTAAAGTAGTAAAAATTAGTTTTTTTTTTCAAATAACGATTTGAAAATAATTTATTTCTAAAGTAGTAAAAATATAAATATCGAGAATTAACAAAAAACATTAACAAGACACTTACGCGTGCGCACGCGCAAGGTAAGACGTATCATGAACCGCATAAAATCTTCGCCTTACTAAATAGGATGTGTCTACAATATATTAAAAATAGATATTAAAAAGATTAACTTTAAAAAAACCCTTATGTAAGATATCATAAATTACAAGCAAAAACATTAATTAAAATTAAATTATTTAATTTTGTTACAAAATATTATAATATTAAAATATATTATTTTATTTATTTTTTGCTAATTTTACTAATTTTACTAATTTTTTGCTAATTTTACTAATTTTATTTTTTTAATTAATTTCCATCCACTTAATTGTAGATAACAAAACACATTATTATATACAATCGATTTTAGTCGATAAGTACTGTCTTGTATAAGAAAAAGAAAATATTGGTTTTCTTTCATTTCTCAAAGTTAAGACCATGCGCACTTTCTTTCTCACATTAAATAGAATCTATATGTAAAATTCTAGGTCAATCGATAGCAGGGATCATTCGATTACCGTTTATTCATTTTTACAAATTTTTACTATTTTAAATGAAAATATCTCATAAACTAAGCATTATAGCCAATTTTTCACTCTTGTAAATTGTTTTGCCTTACAAAATTACGTTAGAAATATCTCTCAAATCGCGGCATCACGGAAATCGTACTATCCCCGTTAGTAGGTTAAGAGGAGAAAGTAGGAATATAAAGTAGGATAAGTATAACAGACAATAAGCTGCGCGAACTTGACATTTTACAAAAAACCATATAAATTCAGAATACATAACGGCTGTGAAATACGTATCGTCGTAACGTATCGCATCTAAAATTTAGAAGATATTCATATTATGGACATAAATTAGGAGATTAAACGACCTATCTCGTAAATGGCGAACCTAATGAGCACATCTCTTGTTCCTATTTTCTCTATATTGTACTAAATTATAATTACATCATTATTATTAATATTTCTCACTTAATTTATACGCGTTAACCTTGATTATACGGTAACACAATAGAGTGTTTCATCGTCATAACAGTATACATTTTTAATTAGTGTTATTGTCCTTAAATACCAAGTGAGACACAAATTTGTATATATTTTATTGAGGATATAAGATTTATATGGAGCATATATCTATCATATACACGCACGTGCACGCGCAGTATATTTCACCCTCGATATTACACGTGATAAAAAAAGATATGAGAAAGTTGATGACAGCAAGAAGCACTTCGACGTGGCCAGATGTTCTCTCGTCAGCCGAGCACGCGCAATAAGACGGAAGATCATCGCGGACGACTTTACGTAAGATTTTCTGCTTCGGCGCGTGACTATGCAGGCACTTTTTAAAGGCCCAATTTAGCGAGGAGAGCACGTGTCCAATGTCACGTTAGTGCGATCGGGGTCGATGTAATGAGTTAAATGAGGCTTCGCGGCATGGTTGAGATTATCGCGACGAATCAGCCGCGGACAGACAAATCGATCCATCACGGTAGGAATAGCGCGAGCTATGCGCGCGGGAATCGTGAGTGGTCGATTCTTCGGCACCTTGTGTCCTATGCAAATGAATGGTTGTTGTCGATATTTCTTCCTGCGATTGACCTCCCAAGCACGTCGTAGGTTACACAAAGTTAGCGGTCTCCATCATTCAGAGACTTTGCAAAATCCTGGTAGATGCCGATAGGTACAGGTTTTTGGACAAGTTTGGACACGACACCTTGTAACATTCTTCGATGTACCTCTACATTATTTCGAATTTATTAAGATTATTATATTTCATATAGGAAGTGTGTTATCTAACATTAGATTTTAAAGTCCTTTATTGATTTCTTCTTTTTTATTTTTATTTACATTAGATTTGTATAGAAGAGACATGGAGAAACAAGCCGATAAGGATATCACTTGCCTAAATATGGTTGCCATAACAAAATATTAATGTTCGTTTTCGCTCATGTATATAAGATGCTATAGTAAGCATAATTCTCTGGAAATGGTACACTAACCTCCTTTACTGCCTATCCATATATGTTTGAGCAGTATATACTCTCAGTGCTGTATGGTGCAACCAAACTCTATGGATCTCTCAATTATGGTATTCGTTCTGCAGACCAGAACAGAAAGACAACAATACTTCTTTAGTTGAGGCAACTATGTATACGAAGATATACTAACTGAACATTATATATTATAAGAACTATGAAAACTATGAGAATTTGTGATATACTTGTGAGAATTATATAGATGGATATGTAATAACAGCAACTTTTAATGCTATATCTATCCAAATAGCACAGAGATTAAAAGAAATTCATAAAGAGATTAAAAGAAATTCATAAAGAATTCATTTTAAAGAATACTTAAAGAATTAGAAAAATGAATATCTGAAGAATTTCTGAAGAATTATTCAAGTCTAATTCATTCTAAAATATTCCTCGGAAGTTTATTATAATATTTCGCGAATCATTACTTCGGATACTCTAAGAATTCGTGAGAAATTATTATTATTAGCTAATTTTATTTACATTTTATGGTTACATTAGACAAATACCTCAACGCTTATAGTAATCGTTGATTTATATACTTTTATATAAATTTAATTAATTTAATAAAATCTTATCTGGTAAGGTGGATTTTTCTTTCTTTTAATTGTACTCTCTTATAACTACTCATACAACACACACAACACACACACACACATACACGAAAATGGTGTAAATCTGATCGTGCAACCTTCATATGATATACCTTGGGTAATGCTAATGTCGGCAGTAACTTTCAACTCTCATAATTAGAAAAGTAACAAGAGGATACTTTGTTATAGTGTTTTGGAAAGCTCTCGAGATAAGCTACAAGAATATGTAATAAAAAGTAGGAGTTTCTATTTAAGAAATTGAAGATGACCTTAACGTAACCTTGACACTGTCATTCAGGATTATACTAATTCTACTACCTAATACAATTCTTAAAACCCTACAATTTTTGTAAGAAACACTTTTTCTAAAAATACATATTTTTTGACATTTTTAGGAGTTTCCAGACTTTTTGCAAACCTTATATATCTCTTACTTTAAAATGAATTGATATCACATGATCAATATTATCTCTCTCATACTGAGAGAGATAATTACTATTTTCTTATTGAATTCAATGATTATGTTAATTAAAAATTCAATGATTATGTTAATTAAAAATTCTTTCAACGATTCGATTTGATTCGGGTGAAATTTCATCGATTCGATTCGATTCGACATAAAAAATCTTTGATTCGCACATCTCTAAGAGTAAGTTCTACATAACATGAAAAAAATATTGTATATATGTCTGGAAATACCTGACGATTATGAATTATAATCGAAAAATGATATTTAAAGATAAAAACACACATGTCATATTTGACTTTAAACTGACAGAATATATTTATAATGATACATTATCAATATAATAAATCTTCAGTTTAATTATTTATCTACTCTCAAATGCTCAAAATGTTCTCCACTTGCTTCAATGCTACATACATTAGATCATGGACTGTCGTTCCCTTTAAAACTCTATAGGTTGAGAATGGCAGACATCTACGATGTGAAGCATTTCTTCATTTGCAATTTTAGTTACATAACCTAAGTCTTTTAAGTGTCCCCACGGATAAAAATCTTATGGATTTAGTTTAGGCGAACGTGCAGCACATGAGACTGGTTTTCTCCTACGTATCAATGATAAGTATTAATGAATACATCTCGAATAATGCAACTAAAATATGTTAAAATAGTCTCATCATGTATAAACCATGTGGAGTCAGTTTTCCGTATGGCACTTGTCACTACATACGCAACAACAAAGTATTGAATATAATCTTACGATTGTAATTCATAAAGCAGGCATTTCGCGACATATGTGTACATGACAGTTTTCTTTATTTAATTATGGAGAACTCATTCTCAAAGTTTGTACAAGTATTTCTAAATCGTCCTGTATATATAGAGTGTCCAAGGTTGAAATATAAATATTTGGTGATTGTATAGGGAATTGAATTTTAAGCAGAAAAATTCCCATAAACATCTGAAAATGTTTTGGTAAAAAGTTGATACCAGAAAAGTTATTGCCTATAGATTTCTACGTTTGGAAGAAGTTAAAAACTGAAATTTATTCAGGATTAGTTGATACAAGAGAAAAATTTATTGCGAAGATTCAGAAGGCCGACATGAGAGAAAATAAAAATAATATCCCAAGAGTTAACAATTCAGTAGCACGGAAGTGTCAACTGTGAGTACACCAGCGAGGAAGACGTTTCAAATAGTTGCTGCAAACATTTTGTAAAAACTTTGTTTCTTTCCCATTAATTTTGTATGAGAATGAAATTTATTTTTTAACAGTTTGTGTGTCTCCATTTAAAACTTCACATAAACTTTTGGATGTTTTATTTTGTATATTTGTTTCTAATTTCTTCAATTCTCTTATAGTATATCAAATTGTGATATTGGGATATTTATTCAGTTTAAAATGTTATGCAATAACTTTTTAACGGAACATTTTCAGAACTATGTTTAATGAGGACTATCATGTTTAAACTTCAATTTCTTGTATGATCATCAAGTATTTGTATTTCAAATTGAGACATCTTGCAGAGATTAAATATTTATTATACAGTGCTGGAAAGAAATATGGCATCAAAATATTATAAACGAAAACTTAATCTTTATGACCCCGTAAATGAAAATCACAGAAACAATTTTGCTAGTTTTATGAATCCTGCTGAAATACACAATTTTTTAAAATCACATCCACATTTTTGAAGGAATAGTATGGCGAGGATATTACAAAACAAAAATCTGAGAATAGCTCTATACTTTATCCTTGAAATTAAAAAGAAAAGTTTATATCATAATTTTTCACGAAGTAATATTCATTCAAATTTTATTTATTTTTACCTACAATGTTTTGATGCCATGTTTATTTTAAGCAATTTATTTATCGCCTCTCAAGATTTCTCAATTAAGAATATTATAAGTTAAATGGAAGTTAAATGAAACACATAATCATTGCTACATAATAAATAAAGCATAAATTACGTCCATGCGAAATTGAGGATTCCTCAGAGCAATTAGCGCAATTAATTTGCGGAAGCAGCTCTCTTCCCAGCTACGAATTTCGCGCTCCACGCGAGGAACCATCGTGTACGCGCTGATAAAGAGACGAACGTCTCGTCTTCTCTCATTCATCTCGCGTTAATGCAGTTGATAATTACGGATTCTGCTGCGGTGAGTGATGAACCGTCGTGACGTTTGCAAGAATGTAGGTCCATTTGTCTCGTTTCTGCGGCTCGTCTCGCGCGTGATGAATTTCACTGACCGGGCGAGAAAAGCATGCTACGTACACGCGATAATGAATCTTCCTTGTCTATAAATAAAAGTTACGCGGAGCCTGTTGCGTAAATGAACTGAGAGCGAGAGCCGAGAGCGATCTGACTGTTCGCGACGAAGAGGTGTCATTGCCGTAAAATGGAATAAAACTTGCTGGACGATCCATGACCATGAGCTCAGCTGTCATTACCGGCCACTTTCTCGCCGTAATATACCATCTGTGTTTGGATTTCCGACTTCCTCGCGAACAACGACGGTGATGATAGCGACGACAACGACGATATCAGGCATTTGTCAAGAACCGTACTTTAGCGAGTACATCGCAATTAACGGTGGTTACGATAATGCACGCGTGTCAAGTGGCCCTCTACGAGAGATTTCCAAGCATTCGAGCGTATTTCCATTACGGACAAGCTTCTCTTTCTTTCTTTGCATTTCTCCTGTCTCTATATTATGAGGTGGACATTGCGGCTCGATCGGCTGGGAAATCTTTAATAAAGTATGCGCGTGCGCGTGATGTCAAGGGCACGTCTGGTTAAGTGCGCGAAAAAAAGCCGCGAATTAACGCTTGCGCGCAGATGCAATTTTCTCGCACGTTAGCTCGGAACGCGTGGACGTGTTTCCCAGCGCGTAAACTTGTTCAAGGCTGAAGAGCTGAACTTGGCTAATGTTAATGCAACTGAACAGCATGTTAAAGTTGCGCGCACCTAAGGTCGACAGCGTGATACCGATAACGGTGCATTACCATTAAACAGTGATACCGATGAAAAAAAATAAAGAGAGAAGGGGAAGATAGAAAATCAATCGATAAACATCGCGAGGAGAGAATCCGCGCTTGAAAAGAGTATTCACGCACACGGTCGATCGGGACACCGGGTATGTATTTACTAACAAACGCAGCAGAGGAAACTCGTCTAACTGGATTGAGATAACGTGCTGTGTAAATTAAAAATTTAATTGAAGGTGCGTGTAAATAGAACGACCGCGTGCGCGCTCTCGGAATCCAAGTGCGTTTAACTGTTTTCGAGTCATTAGGAATACAGGCATGGCAGTGCGGCAGACAGCAGGGGAAAAGGCGTTACACTCGTGGAAACTTTCAAGTGTTTAAAAATGGCCCGTTACGTCGGATAAACACGCCACAAGAAGGGACTGCTGCGAGGAGAGGAACATTCGTGGCGCGGGCAGAGGCGCGGAGCGGCGCCCTATCGGAATATACTTCGCGGTCGTAGCGCAGTTGCAATAATTTATCATATATGCACGCTCGTTAAAGTCAATTGTGGTCGTTGTATTGCAACGAGCCCCATTGTCGGCGGTGCATCGACCGCGATCAAAAGTTGCATTACTATTTCAGCAAGAATCTCGACGACCCGTCTCCTGCCAGCTTTGTTGCACTAGTGGATGTTACCACGATCCGCTACGAAAGATTAGAAGAAAATCACAGGATTATGTCCATCTATATAACAATCGTAAACATTGCATATGGCGTATTGGCACGTCAGATTGGAACGCGATAGAAGAATTCGCGCCTCGGAGATCTAATGAAATTCACAACTCCCTGACAATATTCCCACGTGACTCAACACATTGAATACTTCGATATTTACTCTCTCGCTCCCTTTATCTCTCTCTTTCTCCCCTTCCTCCTCTCTTCCTCTCTCCTCTCCCTTTCTATTCATCTCTCTCCTTCTTTCTTCTCTCTCGCTCCTCACACGCACATACGTGTGCGCATACACATAAAAATTGGAATAAAAAACATATTGAATTAAAAAAACACATTAATATAAAAAAACATATTAATGTTATCAATCCGACTTTTCATTTAAGAAACTCTTCAGCTCATATTAAAAGGTTTTTGAACAAGAAATGGGCAAGAATTTTTTTGAAAAAAACTTCACAACATATTGATTTGTAACTAGGAATATTTATTGTTTAAGTTACAAAATAATATAAAAAATCTAATGGTAGTTCAAAAATGTTGTATCTAAAATTTTAAATACATTTTTTTCGAAATCACGTTTTCGAACTCTGCTTGCTTCTTGAAGATTATTGATCCAATTGGCTTCAAACTTCCTAGATATCTACAATGCAGTTATATAAAGGACGTATGTGTCTCAGATTTTACGAAAAATTAGACGTTAGTAAAATAGTTTTAATAGAGAGCGAAAATTGCGTTTCTTGCCGAAAGAAACTTTTTGCACGAAGAAAAAATATTAAAATATTAAAATATTAAATTTAAAAATATTAAAAACATAAACATTTTAGGTACGACATTTCTGTGTGAAAAACCATTATATTTTTAACATAAGGTTATATTTTTATGCAATAAATTATACTAAATTATAAATTGATACGATGTAGGATAAAAGTTTTTCAAAAGAAATTTTTATAGCCTATTTTTTAGGACATCAGAAAGTAAAAGATATCTTAAAATGTAAATACAGCTAATAGACATAAAACTTTTATAAAATCTTAAAATAAATTTAAGATATTCACATAGTACAGATCATGATAATTTAATATATTGAAATCGTTTTTGTCCTCATTTATTTCAATTTTTTGTAAGAATACTAAAAAAGTGTTAAACGTAAAAATTTGTGAAAAATTATGAATATATTTTAAAGTCTGTAGAACACACACAGACAAACATATAAATAATATAAAAAAATGATTTTGCATTTTCACTTTCTATTTCACTTTATTACAAATATAAAGAGAAACGTGATAAAACGTGATAAAAATTTGAGCTTTCATAGAAATTTATAACTTTCCTGAAAATTAATTTAAGAAGTTAGGATTAACAACAGCTAAGAAAATATCAATTAGAATAATATCAATTAAGATTAATATAATTAGAGAGTTAATATTAGAACAATAAAAGTGCTAATATAAATGTGGCTAATATAAAATAACTCTTATAATAACTTAAAATGATAAATATAAAGATATATTGCCTGTGTAGTCTTTACAAAAATTCATTGAAAATTATAAATACGCTAATATTTCTATTTTCCATATAAAAGAGGATGATGTATATGTTCATATAGTTGAACAACAACATATTTTTACATTGACATTACAGTTTTATAGTTCATTTATTTTATTGCTTCTATTTTATTTATTGCTTCTATTGCATTTATTTTATTTATTCTATTGTTCATTTTTTATTTTTAAACTTTTATTTTTGAATTATAATGAAACTGCATATATACATATATACATATATTTTAAATACATAAATAAAATATATACATATAAAAATTGTGATTTTTGTTGTTAGTTTTTAATTATCTTTTTTTTTTGCTAAAGACATTATATATTTTCATAATAGCATGACTTAAAATGCTTCCAAGTAAGATAACATCAAATGACGTATTAATGACGTATTATTGACGTTAGAGATGTCATTAATCAGTCATTAAAACATTATTTGACGTCATCATGTTTCATGAGCTTACATTTCAAAGTCAAATAAAATCTTATTCAGGCTTTATCAACGTCAAATTGTTTACGATTACTTTTGCAATGTAAAAGATGTAATGCAGATTAAGTTTAGTTTCTCCGTTTTTATTATTTATAAATCGTTTTTATTATTTTTGAAACATGAGCAATATTCTTACAAGTATAAAGCCGCGCTATAAATATTGTCTTAAATGTATTCGAGACAAATTTACAATATGTTACACGTTGCAAAGTGATCATAGATCTAATATCGCTGGTCGTCAAACTTGAAGAAAAAAGAAATTGCTTCTCATTAACCTAATCTAATAAAATGATGAAAGACATTTACGATCTAATATACTTGTCATAGCATTTCCTGTTCTTTATCGTACTTGATCGTTTACAGTTTTATAAATTAGGCCACAGTAGTGTCGAACGATCTGACCTGCAGACCTCTTTAACGGATGACGCGTGCTCGCGTGCTCGATCGACTAGAAATTCCACATGTATTCTCGCGAGAGAGATAGCCGATAGGACTCGATCCGCGACTCGAATACACACACGACGCGCCCTCCGCGTGGGACAATCGGATTTCTAGATACGCATTCGCCATTATGTACACGAGGCGCATGTACGGTGCCCCTTTATGTACCCCGTTACGGTATATATAAGCGCGTTCCTAAGAGCTTACGGTTCCCTTCTCTCCGCGTGTCGTTGACATTGCGTCCGCCAGAACGATACCGTTCGTTTCTCGCTTTTCCCTCGCTCGTAGATCTGCTTACGTTTCGCCGATAAGTCCGGAAGAGCGGTGGAATGCCAAGTAACGTCCTTGCGTATCCTCGAGGAAATCGGTGGGCCTGTCGTGACGGTCGATGCACTCGCATGACAACGTCATGCACAAGATCGCGATTTACGAGCTTGTTAAAAGATATCAAAGAAATGATATTGCAATCTCGTGAACCTCGTGAGAACACGATCTAGAAAATCAAAAGAAATATTATGAGCAGATTTCACAGACGAATTAATAGTAAATAATCTTTTTATTCTTAATTTCCGTGTTCAATCGTTGTGCAATATTTCACCTATTTTCTTTTTATTTTTAAAAAGTCGCAATTTGTGCGCGCGTTAAAAAGGATTATCGAAAATTCGTAAAAAAAATGTAAAACGTAAAATAACTACTAAGAAAATAAAAAGAAATATTATAATGAAAAGGGAAATGTTATGAACAGATTTTTAATGAGCGCATAAATAATAAACAGTTTTTAGGCAAATAATTTCCTTCTTTTTATTTTAATTACGATATCATTGAGCAACTTTTATTAAATCGTGATTTGCACGCGGGTTAACAAAGATTATCGAAATCGTATTATATTACAATTTCATAAGCCACAATGATTATTTAGAAAATCAAGAGATATATATGGCACTATAATGGTTGAATAAGAAATAGCCGTAGATAAATAATTCCTTTTTTTATTATTTTTATGATAATGTTGCATTGAAAGGGTTAAATATTTTTCTAATTTTCTTTTTATTTTATTTTTTATTAATTATTTTTAACTTTTTATTTTTCTATTTTTTTTATTTTCTGATGTAAATATCAATGGATATTTCTGCGAAGCTCAGTCTATGATTTAATTTCCGTCTTACAAAAATATCTTGCTTCTAGATCGCGACCCGTCCTTGTCAGACCGTGAGAACGCCTGTTTGCATTGTGCTTCGTCACAGTCGACGAAGGTCTTCGCGTCGCATTTATTTCGAAAGCGTTTTGGTTTCTTTCCCGTAAGACATGCAATGTCTCGCGTGACTAATATTTGAGAAATGCAATTTAGTAACGTTGCTAACGTACTACACAGATTTGTAAATTGTGCAGATTCATTTGATTTCAATGCAAAATTTAAGATGCGAGCCAGTTATAACTAATAATTATACAATTACCGTAAGAATTATATTTATCGCGACAATCTCCGGGCGTTTGTATTACATATCCATCTAATACAAACTTCTTAACCTTTTTTATGCGATTGTCAACTGAAATTCACAGCCACCGAACGCTCATATATATAGTTAAGAATACTTTATATAGCCTATTTATCCTTTATTATTTATTTATTATCATTTTATTTGACATCTATTTGTTCGTTGCCATAACAAATGATATGAAGTAAGCATTTAGTTAAAATACACACACAATTTAGTTAGAATTTTATTTTACGCAAAAAATTGAAATCAATCGTTAATAAATAGAAATTTTTGTGCTAATTAATAACTTGTTGATACTTGTTCATAATTCTTATGTAAAAGTAAGCATTTCTCTTGTTACTTTCAGTCACCCAAAGTAAAAAATTGTATATTTGTGTTAAAAGAACTTTCCTGTCAAAATTTTTGTGTCAGAAATGCAATGTATATGCGGATATAAATTCAACTAACTGTCATTATACAGGATGTTTCAAAACAACTTTCGAAGCTCTGGAGACATAGTACAAATTAAGGTGAACATAAAAGTTCTATAACATTTTGCGATATTCGCAATAGTTATTGGGGTATTAATTAAAGAAAATTTGTGAATGATCATATGAAATACATATAATAGCTTTAGTGGCATATCTGCCATCGTGTGTTTGTACATTAGGTCAAATTGAACAAAAAAGTTCTCTACTTTTTTCCTAACAACTTTGTAGATTTTTAGTTATTAATTAGATAACATTAATATATTATCGTGAACGCCAAACTTCCTTAATTAGTAATTGAAAATCTACAAAGTTATTAAGAAAATGGTAGAGAACTTTTTTATTCAGTTTGACTTAATATAAAAGCACACGATGACAGATGTCACTACTACAGCACATCTATTATATCTCGTGTGATTGTTCATAAATCTTCTTTAATTAATATCTTGATGATTATTGCGAATATCACAAAACGGACTTTTATGTTCATCTATAGTACCTACTATGCCTTTACGAGAGCTTTGAAGGGTGTTCTGGGACACCCTGTATTTTGTTTGAATATTTCGTATTAAACTTATATTTAACAATTGTAACTTATATTCAACTTATATTCATTTATATTCAAAAACTTATATTCAACAATTGTAACAGTTAAAACAATATATTTTATATTTAAGTTTACGATTAACACATAATTTTGAAACGTAATTTAAAAAACGAGTAAACGAAATTTACATATTTATTATGACGTTTTATAAAAATCAATTTTACTGAATTAATATGTGCGCGTATGTATGTGTAGGTGTATACGCGAGCGCGCTACGTTATTGATGATATATTTTATAACTTTATAATTTACTAATCTAATCTAAATGCAAATGTTAATTTTCTTCTGTAACAGTTACTATATGTAAATCAGCATACTTCACATTTTGAATACGAGATAGAAATGTCGTTTCTTTTTATTTTCTATCTATGGCAAATATTTTCAAAAAACATAAAAATAACATTTTATTCGCGTTAAATGTTATATTATAAATATATCAATTTTTATGTTATTAAATTTGCTTCCAAACATTGTTAAAACGATAGTTACTCTCCGTTAGTTGTGAAAATAATATTTGTTTTATTATTTGATGTAATGGCATCATGTTAAAACCAAAATTAGAGCGGATCATTTGGGATAAGAGAAATGCGTTAAATATTACCTAAGCTAATGTAGCTTAGGTTAAAGACTTCTAAAAGAGAGTTAAAAATCTAAAAAAGGGTAAGTGTTTTTCAGACGTCTTTATGACTTTCTTCGCTACCTGAATACCTTTATAGAAAAATATTATTGGTAATTATTAAAAAAAAAAATAGTAGTCATTAATCACTTTTTAGTGATTCAGTGATTATTTAGCGAATTATTATATATGGTATTTTCTGTTAAATTTCCACAAATTAATCTATCAGAATAGAACAATCTAATACTCGATTATTTTGTTTAAATAATAAAAAATTTAGTATTTCATATTTTGCATCGATATGTGGTTTCGATCTTGTAGTGATCACTATCCTTTCTCATATCGCGAGTTATCTGCTGCTTAATCTGAATAATCGAACTAAAACTCTTAGTGTCAATGAGCTGTGACAATATCTTATTGAATTATGATAATATTCTCTTGTATCATTTAAAAATTTAATGATATATTTATTGACAAATAATACAAACGACTCATCGATAATTGAAATGCGACTAATATTGTTATAACCTATACCAGCGAACCCCACTATATATGATTGCTTTTAGACTTTCAATTAAATATTATAACGAACTAAAAAAACAATAAATTAGTTTAAGAAATACAAGATATGAAACAATTCATACTAATCATGAGAAAGTTGGTGATTATCTATCTCGTTATTAGGGAATAATTTACACCACAGTATTTTATCAAAACCTAATAATACATTAGTGATTATCACTATTTCTTGATATAGAATTAATGGAAATTATACGGTAATTGAATCGTACAGCGATTCTTCTGAGACCATTACATATCCGACAACTGTCGAACATTATTTGAATACATTGCGTCTGCATTTTATCCCCCGTGCACTCTCGGCAACGCATACGCAACTCGTGGAAGCGCAGTGTCACGTGTGTAAAAGCCATAAGCGTGTAAAGCCACAAACATTACGCAATCTCGAAGCCGACATACGTGTATCATTTGGAAGATTGCATTCAAACGACGTCATTCGAGGGATGTTAAGCTTCCGTAAAGCGTTTAAATCAAGGGTCGGTAACCTTCTAGCACTCGCAAACCGCATCCGACTTTTAATTTTAATAAGGGGCCCGCGGGATATAAAGGGGATCGTGTGTGCGAAGATGAGAGGGAAGCAAAACATAGCGAGGCAGTGCGGTTAAATCACGCATCAAAATTCCTGCCTAGAAAATCGAAGGAATATTACGGATGAGTGAACGACGTAAAATCAGCAAGAGACGTGGATAAATAATTTCCTTCTCTTTTTTCCTTCTCCATTTTTCATCACGATATCGCGTTGTATCGTGGTAATATTTTTCTCTCGCTGGTTAAAATTACAAATATTAAAGCATATCTTACGGTGAATTGTGTCTTCTGATTCCCACGCGGTAATGAGAAAATTAAGTAATAGTTCGATGACAATGCAGTTATCCTCCGAACTGCGGTTATTCCGTGAATTGAGTAATCATAGTGGGAAGATCGAATAATAGAAATAGCAAAGACCGGAACTCCGAACTGCATTTTGCAAGAATGAAAACACTAGCGACGTGTACGCGACGATAGGATTGAATTTCTTCTATTATATTGGGTAATTTTTGTTACCTAATGAAAATTGTATTACAGCACTGGTATTAATTTTTCAACATCACTCAACAAATTTGAATACGCACACAAGCGCTTTTGGATAGCACTGTTAACTACGATGCCAGATAACTCTTTCTACTCACGCTTTAATTTATTTAATGTTAGTGTGCGACTTTTCAAATAGATTCTATTAAGAACTTGATCGTCTATTGCAGTTATACAGCGTTTCCTTACTTTATCCTTCATTCATTCTAAATTTTGCCGTTTCTCAATATTTTCTTAGCAATTTTGCTATTGAATTTAACCATATTATTTATAAGTTTATTTATGTGCACCATTATAAGCACATGTATCAACAATACGCTATCGCATATTCTCATAGATCTCTTCATAAATACGTATGAAAATATATCATGAAATAAATAATTTTTCTTTAACGTTGATTATCTCGAAAAATTTGCATTTAATAAAAAAGATGTTCTGAGTAAAAAGTAAGTGGTTTTACCTTTACTTTCACATAAAACAATTAAAATAGGAGCTTTCCATAAAAAAATATAGTTGATCTTTTTAATCTATAGCAGCGCCATCTATAATATGACTAATATCACCTTATGTCCCCTTTAATACCAAAGAAATTTTGTCTATAACATTTTTTTCATATGATGTATATTTCACAAGATATTTATCATTAAAATTATAAATGGTTTACTCTGTGTATTAGAAATCTAGATAAAGCAAATTATATTGCTGCTAATTCTATTGCTAAGAATAGCGATTACTCAATTTACTTTCCTTCTTTCAAGGAATAATTATCTTCAAGAAGTAATATTTCTTTGATAATAATCTTTGATAATAATCTTGAAATATGTATACTTATAACAAGTTTCTTATATAACAAGCTCATTATTATGTACTCAAACAAAGAATTTATTTTTTATAAATATATTATTGCAGAACTTTATCGAAAAAAAATTGGTCCGACTCTGTGTAGTAAGAAAACCGAATTTTTACTTTAATTAAATATTCTTAATTAAAATGTATCCAAAAAATATTCTAAATAAACAATGCTATTAAAGGCTTGTTTTTTGCCTACTGAGACAAATATGGAATCGTTATCATTCCTTACATATTGACCAATTGAATATAATGGTGCTATTAGAATCACCCGGAAATACTGGGAATATCTTTCATTTTAAAGTTAATTATTTATGGCCTTTTTTTACCAATGTTCTTTGATGATTATAATAAATAAAGTTATGATAGACTCGCGAAACATACAACTCAATATTTAAAAAAAGTAACATTTATTTGAATGCAATATGTATTTTCGTGTGTGTACTTGCAGAGGAGTGTTTTTTTATTATTATAATTATTCGTACATAATATACTTTCGTAGCAATCTTCTACTTTCTGTCAAGTATTAATAATCTTGATCCCATTGTACGTGTCGTTTGTAGCTTTTCAATTTCGTGCATGCGTAAACAGTGTGACCGATGCACCTGTTGCATCGGCCTGCGAAACCAAAGCGGCTTCGTCGCGCTTCACGCTCAGCGAGCATTCGCTTCTGCGAGAATCAGGTCATACGAGAAGAAACATCATCTCCCAGACAGGACGACAGACCAATTACGGGATGGATGCCTTCTCCGTGCCCTGGTTCCCTGATTGCCAACCTAGATGATCGACTTGGCGCTTCGCGTTATTTAACCCCGTGAAAGAAACATTCGTGGTGCAATCGCTTTGCCGCGATTCGTAAATTGTCTAGGGAGTAGATTGTTTCCGTCGTGTGCAAATTAAACGAGCGTTGCTGCCGCCGCTTGTCATATAAGTAATAAGCGGCGTTTGAAAGTGACCACGAGATGCGAAAAATTATGTAACATGTATATCTTCTTTTATGCGTGCAGGACTATCGAGCTGATCGCTTTGATAGCGATCTCCAGTACGCTTTTCCTCTTCCTGCACACGAGGGATTTGCACTCGCGTCTGAAGAAGATGGAGGTCCGTCTACAGCCAGGAGAAGATGATGTGCTCTCGGCCAATCAACTTTCTTCCGGTAAGATATTGAAACAATCGATTAGAAGGAAAATGCAATCACAATTTTAAAGAATAATGTCATAAATCTCTTGATAAGAAAACAAAATAGATGAATACAAAAGTCTAAAACACAAAAAGATATCACAAAAGTATATAGAAAACTAAATAATGCATATATAAATATAATTTTTTATAATAAAATATTAAGTGTTTATTATAAATATATATTAATATATATTAAAATTATTCTATTAATTCAAAATTAATTATTTAATTTTAATACTTTGTATTAATATTTAATATTAATATTAAATTTAATATAAATATTAAATTTAATATTAATATTAATAATAACAAATTCTTATATATATATATATATATATATATATATATATATATATATATTATATTATTAAGCATTTATTTAATTTCCTATAATATTACGAATATTATATAGGAGATTATAAATATAGTCTGATTTTGATGAGAACGACTCGTCATTTTCTCTCGGTCAAAGCGACGATTTGAGATGACCGTTAATTGGAAGTGACCAATTATCTGCTTAATTATACGAACCGCGGCAATAATGACCGACGGCTTGGTTCTCGTTGCCTGAAAATGGACTACATCGGAATTACGTTCGTGTCAGCCGGCAGTCCCGAGGCACGCTATAATAGACACGTTTATACGCGCGCTTCTACGTGCGCGTGCATACTCCCTGAGGGTGTTGTTGACTTCCCGGTTGAGGAAGGTCAAGGTGTGAGAGTGAACCGCGCATATACGATATCTTCGAGAATTACGGACGCCCATGAAACTCACGCGCAAGGATGAAGTACAGGATGTGCTTCACTAAAAATAATAATACAAGATGCAACTTAGTGACATTTAACGTAACGCGCGCATGCTGGTAGTGATAATTGATTAAAAGTCGTTCTACGTTGTAAAATTTTAAGGTGATATGCCTAAATCTTGGATTCGATAAATGTCTTACTAATCGGACATCTAATGTCACAAGACCGAGATTGTTTAGTTTCTATAAGGAAACACATTTTTTGAGATAGTTATATCGCTAAGTATCGTATTTTCAGCGGCGTATTAAAGCGCATCCAAATCCAATTTGAATTTAACTTTTCTTTTTGTAATTTAATCATTCAATTTAATAAAATATGTGAATCTCTTAACAGCGTATATACAGCTGTGTTAAAAAATCTCATTGGTGTTTTTTAATATTTGATAAACCGAAATTATAGGAATAAACCTCTTTATAGGCCATTCAAATATTTCTGTTAGTTTAATATTTGACTTTATATCTGAGAGTCTGTTAAGAATACTAAAAAATAATAATTTTTTTATAAGAATCTAACCGAATTAAAGAGTCAAAATTATAATAGAAATAGGAACAGAAACAATTGAGATCAATAATGATAAGCTTTCCGTCTAGCAATTCTACTTTATGGCTAAAATGAAGATACTTGAGCATCTCTCGTTTCAAAAAAGACAAAAAGAAAAGAGAAAAGCAACGACGTATCTACGTCAAGGAAAATGATTTTGTTAACGAATACACCGCTTCGACCCTTTCAGACGCACTCTTTGTTGTTACTTATCACACAGGCGTGTGCCTCGAGAGAAAGAGAGATCTCTATCGCTCCAGTAGTTACTATTCCACATTCATTTCGCGGGATTCGTAACGGTAGCGAGGGGCTTCGTTTACTCACAATCACGGGCTAATTATTCGTGCATGTCCCATCGTCTCGCATTACACGTAGTAATCCATATCTCCGCTGCGTGCCGCGCTGAGTACCAGTGCCAAGTATATTTATTGCGTTACGGCTTGCAATTACATCCGGTGTCGCTTAATTATTTAAAGCGGCGCGAATATTGCGGAACTGTCGTGAAGCAAACTTGCATGAATCGCTCGCTTGTTCCTCCGCAAAATAGACAGTGTATATATTAAAGAACAAAGAGACATCAGCCATGAATTATTGGTGAGACTATTATCATTTTTGCGTGCCGCAGCTTTTCATGGAGCGAATCCACCGATTGCTTATGCCACGCACGAACACATTGAGAGATGCGTTGGCGTCGCATCAAAATCACCAGGAGAGCGAGCTCTCTTGCGAATTCTCAGTCAAGTAAAATGAATCTCACTTTCAACTTCAACGACACCCACGTACGCTCGCCGTCAAGTTATGTTAACCTTTATATAACATATATCTTTTTGGCACCTTAAAGATATATTGTTCGTATAGTCCTACAAAAAGTCACGGAAAATTAGAAATACGTTAATATTTCTACTTTCCGTATAAAAATGTATGTTATACACCCGCACGCGAATACATTTGAAAAACAATATATTTTTACTTTAACATAATATTTTTATAGTTTATCTATTTTATATTTTATCTATTGTATTACTTCCAACTTTTTCAAGTTTTGATCTCTTTGAATCACAAGGAAACTTTGCATACATCATTTTGAATATTTAAAGTACATATATACAAAAAGATTTTAAGATTTTTGTTATTATTTTTTAATTATACGGAAAAAAACATTGGGATATCACTTACTTAAATATAGTTGTCATAATAAAATATTAATATTATCTTTTGCCTAAGCATACAAAATAGTTGTAATAACTATAGTAATATGGAAGTGATATACTGGCTTTCTTTGTTCTATCCATATGTGTTTGAGCAGTACTCTCAGTGCTGTATGGCGTACCCAAACCCTATGGAACTCTCAACTATAGTTTTCTTTTGTAGACCACAACAGAGAAATAGTTCATTTTAAAAAAGATTTGATTAACAAAACCAAAATTTGGTTAAAATGGGATCAATAAAATGTTTGATAATTATAACCAAAAAATTTAATTGCCGTTATTTTATCTTATTTTTCAGTAATATGTTTACTTAGTTATTAAGCAAAGCAAAATAACGGTAATTAAATTTTTTGATTGTAATTATCAAACATTTGGTTGATTCCATTTTAATCAAATTTAGATTTTGTCAACCAAATCCTGTTTTTAGTGCAATGTTCCTTTAGCCGAGGCAACTATATATGAAGATATACTAACTGAATATTGCGTATCATAAGAATGTATGTAATTGTGAGAACTATATCAATGGACATATATATGGACATATATATGGACATATAATAGTAGCAACTTGTAATGCAATATCCATTTAATTTAAAATCACTTAAATTTTTTTCTTTAACTATAGAAAATGTAGTTATAACAAACATAACCGTTTTCTTCGTGAAATTATTAGTATTTGCCTTAGTCATTAGCACTGTAGAAAAATCAAACTTTCCTTACGACCAGCGGCATCTGTTCACAGCTGTTAGTTGTATTTCTTTTGGAATATAAAGTGCGTGCAAGAAGCTTAACTATAATACTGGTCGCACGAGAAACTAGGTTTTTCTAGACGTTATTATATTTGCTGAACTTATTTAAAGTGAATTTTTGATCTAGACTCTGAATAAATATTAAATAATATTTACTTTTAGATGTAATATGTATTAAAATCTCTAATTTTTCCACATTTTTTCATTTTTTTTAAGATATGGACAATAATAGTTGGTTTATTTAAATTTCGTAAAAGTAGTTATAAAAATCTATGAAAAATTATGAATATACTTTTAAGTTTGTAGAATGGAACTATATAAAGAAGTGATAATATATATTCATTTACGTATTTCATTTTATTGCAAATTAAAAGAGAAACACGGCTAAAACGTAAGTTTATATATAAAGTAAGTAAGTTTATATACAATTTTAAAGCTTCTGAAAATGTATTTAAGAAATTAATACACCAGAATTCTTTCGTTCGATATTTGAATCTTCAGGAAAATATTACATTTTATTTTGTCAAAAAGTATAGTTATTTTGAAAATTTATAATTTTTTTAGGTAAAAAGTGAATAAAATAATAGTTTCAGTTTTTGTAATATTAATTTATTGTAATATGAATTTTCTTAAAATTTTTACAAAGATTAGTTATAGTTGAATCTTTCTTTTATTCATGACTAGAGTTTGACTTTACATGAATTTTAATCATGTATAATGCAACCAGAAATAAATAAGCTACTTACATAAAGTTTTTCTTATATATTACATTCAATATAAAGAACGGGGAATTATAATAAAAAATTATTTTCATTTTATATCTTTATTTTACACTTTATTATAACCTTTAACACCTTAATGTCATTGCACACTAAGATCAGAAATAACACCAAAGTAACTTTGTCTTTTTTATAACAAATACTTGAAATAGTACAGTAAATATAACAGCTGTGAACAGATGCCGCTGGTCGCAAGGAAAGTTTGATTTTTCTACAGTGCTAATGACTAAGGGAAATATTAATAATTTTACGGAGAAAACGGTTATGTTTGTTATAATTACATTTTCTATAGTTAAAGAAAAAAATTTAAGTGATTTTAAATTAAATGGATATGGAAGTTGCTATTTAACCTAAGAACAAGTACCTATTTAACATTTTCTTCAACTACAGTTTATTTTAACGCGGCAAACAAAAGTTCTCATTTCACGAGAAATGCAAAAATAAAGATCGGTTGTACACGAGAATAAACTCAATATCTAAGATTACGATAAATACGGTCAGAAAAAAGGAAAAGCACTCTACAGATGGCCGTTAAGCGACAACTCCTCACAAGAATTTATCTCAGAACACAATGATTCACGATGTACCGCAGAATGAGTCTGGCAATTACCCTAATAGCCACTCACGTTGCTTTCTACCGCTAGAAATTCGCTCGTGACAATCGCAAGAATAAACAGTCAGTCTCTCGTTTTTATCGAGCGAAAGCGTCTGTGCGCGTGCTCGTGCGTACGAGTCGCGTGTTTGCTCGCGATCCGATCGATAAGCGGCGGTAATGTGCCCATTTCCGTGATGAAGAAACCTCGGTGAGAGGAGGAAAAGAGGAAAAGAAAAGAAAAGGACAGGTTCGCATCGACCGACAACGGTCACACTCGCGAGGAAGACACGATCCGCGACGAGATCCGATGTGCTAAACATGCTGCGCTATGATCGGAGGTGTTTAAATCTACGCGAGATAAATAGTAATAGAGACGACGAGGGCCTATCTCAAGGAGCCGATCGGAATACCTCGAAAGCCATTATGATTTCTCGATAATCATTTGAACACACTATCATTTAGGCACGGCGCGCTATTATTTAAGAGCTCGACGTGCGCGCCGCATCGTTAAGATATTATCGGGGCGCGTTACATTTTCCATATTTCCAACTTAGTTGCCAGCGATTGCAATCGTAGTCTTTAAGTCATCATCACTGGAGTGCCGGGTGGTCCAAAATTCGCGCGGAAACATTCGCGCATGCTGTTTACTCCTAGTCGAAAATGTTTCCGACGAGTCTTCGGCAAACATTCGTTCAAGCGTTCGGTTAATTGCGTGGAAAAGTACTACAAGCTTATGAGCGGCCACATAGCTTACTAGAAACTAATTTTGATCTAATTGCAGCGTTTAGGAAGAGCGGAATCGTCCAATGAAGCTCTCTGAATGGTAAAAGATCCTCGCAGTTTCCACGAAACCTCGACAACTGCTCGCAGAGAACTGTACTGAACGTGTCCAAAATGCTTCGAGAAGATATTTCCGCTCCTTCTGAACGCTCCAAGTGGGCCATAATCAGCTTTTAGCACACAACCACTTCATTGTTGACTGAATATTCACTTACCGCTTAATTCACTTAATGCTTAATCCTAATAATCAAACAGGAACTGATGGTGCCAATGAATTCTGACGATATCTTGATAAATCATGTTTCTGATATACTCTTATATCGTTTAAAAACATTATAATGACATTCGTTGGCAAATATTAAAAACGATTCAACAACAATCTAAATGAGATTGAAATTAATATATTACTAAACCATCTAAATAAATAAAAGTTTATCTTTTAGACCTTTAAAAAATGTGCCATGTCTTGAGACGTCTTGCATTTTTTATGAAAATATTTCTTTTAGAGATCTAAAAGAGACATCTTATGCAACATATTAATGTATCTTTAAAATATTTGAAGATGTCTTGGAGATATATGTGGAAGAGAAATGTAGAAAACATTTTATATGGCACATTATATCTTTATGACGATTTAATGTTTTTACGACGTCTTTAGGATATTTTATAGCCAGATTTAAGACGTCTTAAAAACATCTTGCTTAAGACTACTTTAAGACCTTTATATTAACATATGCTACTATAGATTTCTATAATTGTATACATATTAAAAAGGGAAGAATGTTCTACTTATTATCGTTTATTTATTATAGTCGGTTGAAAGTTATGATTAGATTGTGGATTTTTGCTCATCTGTCCTATTCAGGATAGGATTAAATATCGATGGCATCTAGCAGATATTCGGCAGATCGTACATTTTAAACATATGCTGTCGAATAGCGGTATTTGGTAACACACGATTTAAAGTTTGAAGCATACGCCGAGTACCATCACCACCTGTTAGCTGTCATCAACACTTAAATCCTAATCCTGTGTGAGCAGGACAGATGAGCGACAGAGTTTAACTATTATTCTAAAGAGAGATCTATATGGAAGAAAGGAGATTTTTACTTGACACAGTCACTTAAGACAGCAAACTAACCAAATTATAAAAATTCACATCTTAAAAAGGTCTCTTTCAGTTGTCTTTATAACGTCCATTGAATGATATTTTTAAGATTATACATAACTATCTACATTACCGATTATGAGATTTGTTATTATTATAGCAATTATTATAACAATTGTAATAACGACTTCTTAGGGTCGTCGCACATAAAATGATATAATTGCAGTTTAATAATAATTTTTTTTAAGATCTTAATATGTTTTACATGACACTTGTAGAGACTCAATTCTATCGCACAGAAAATGGCATAGTTGCATATATACAGCATAAAACCATCTCAACTAATGAGCATGTTCTGCAAATCAATGGCACTTTTTTTAGATCTTCAATGATTTTGTGCTATGTATATGCAGTTATATCATTTTATGTGCGACGACCTTAAGAAGTCGTTATCACAATTGTTACAATAGTTGCTATAATAATAACAAATCTCATAATCGGTAATGTAGATAGTTATATATAATCTTAAAAATGTCATTCAATGGACGTCATAAAGATAACTGAAAGAGATCTTTTTAAGACGTCTCAAATAAGACATCTAAAGTAAGATGTCCATAAAACATCTTTAGGTAACTTCTTAAATAATACCATTATAACACTTGGCTGCGAAATTTAACTTTTTTTGCTGTCTGAAAAAGAAAAGTGGTTTCCCATAATTATTTGTGGGTTAAATTCTAATTTGCAAGTAAAAATGCTCTATTACATCAGGTTTTTAAGAAAAATAGATAAATTCGTAGCTCACGAACCCGCAAGAGACTTCGAAAAGGGCTCAAATTATAGCTATTTTTACGCCCATCACTACAAGCAAAGCGCGCTACAAATTCAATGATGCTGGCTGTAAAAGATTTCATATCTTCATTTTAATATACAATATTCTAGCTTTAATTTGAGTCTTTTCCGAAGTCACTCGTACGTTCAGTTCGTGAGCTACGAATTTAAAAAAATGCCTTAAAACGCGTTTATGGGAGAATCAACTCTATTTTTTTCAAAAACTTGAAATAGAGCACTTCTACTTGTAAACTTGAATTTAGTGCATAAAAAACCACGGGAGACTACTTTTCTTTTCCAGACACCAAAATCATGCAACCCAGTGTAATTAACCTTAACTAAGAGGTTTTTAGATGTCTTTTTAGACACGTATGTTATCTAGGTAATAACATGATTGCTTTTAAATTCCTAACTAATTGATTTCCTAACTGACATTATGATGAATTAGAACAAGTAATTAGTTTGAAAAATACAAGATATGAAATAAATTATATGGATTCTAAGAAAATTTATGTTTATCTTTCTCGTGGTTAAGGAATAATTCACATCAATAATTTATCATAAAAATCTGAATCCAAATCTGACCGTAGAATTACTCTATTACGTCAGATTTCCGAGATAAATAGGTTAAAATATTAGGACCTTAACTTAGTTTCCGCCCGCAAATGTTAGATGGCAATGCAAACAGTTCTAGTAGTCATTACTAACGAAACAGGTAGTTTGTGATTAATTTCGACATTTCTCGATAACATTCAGTCAGCATACACAATTATTTTCCTAAACAACAATTTCTTTTGCTTTGTGAAAAATGGAACGCGATAAAGTGTTTTTTCGACATGTGCTTTTGCACTATTTTGATTTGAAAAAA
>NW_022639593.1:502663-505676 GCF_010583005.1 Odontomachus brunneus
TTGAGTGGTACACGCTTCCGAAATGTTGAAGAAGTGCGAGAATGGGTGGACGAATGGATTGCTTCGAAACAAACATCGTTTTATCGAGATGGTATCGCCCAGTTGCCAGAAAGATGGCAAAAAGTTGTAGAAAGTGATGGAAAATACTTTCATTGAAATAATTTAAATAAATTTTTTACAATAAATGCTTTTTCTCAGTATTTTTTGGGCGGAAACTAAGTTAAGGTCCTAATAGCTAAAAAACAGCGATTTTAGCCATATTTATTTTATTATTACTAACAAAACAATATTTTTCATAAAAATATTACAATAGCATTTTAAAGTGCTGATTTTTATTTTGAAAATAAATTTTAGTTTTCAATCGTACGATTTTTTTTTTGTTGAGATATTCCATTTTGAACGTATATGCGCGCCACGTACACAAAACAAGGAAGATTTGAAGTTGTGGAATATTATAGTGTTGATGAACCATAGCGCTCTTATCCTTCTGAGATACACACACATACATAAGAAGGGTTACAGAAATTAAAAGTGTGGTCTATTAGTTTAAAATGTTAGATTATAATGCGCTATAAATACATTTGAAATAACTACATTTGAAATAGAGTATCTCTATGGTTGAAAATCAGTATTCATTTTCAAAATAAATACCAGTACTTTAAGATGCTGTTGTAGTATTTTTAAGAAAAAATTGCTTTGTTACTAATAATAAGTTAAATATAATCAAAATTGTGGCTTTGTGTTTTAGTGTATTAAGTTAATTAGTGTATTTTAACTCTTTTATTCCGAAAACCTGACGTGTGTGTGTGGATAGAATAATTTTTGGGACAGATTCGGATTCTACGAGCAAAATTAAATAAGAATGACTTTTGTTTCCTAAAACGCAGGATCATGTGTACCTGTGTTGTCATCATTATCATTAAATAATATCATTGTAATCATTAAATTATTCTGAAATATCAGTAACCCTGTAAGTAATGTACTCAAAATCATTGGCCATTAGTTCATGAATTACTTGATAGAATTACTAAGCGTAATAATATATTATTATTAACCAATCAAATAATACTTTACTGTAAGCACTTACGGAGTGAACGATTAGATATCAAGATAACGAAATGCGCGAAGTTTGTGAAAAGCTTCTAATTAATATGCGCATTGTAAAGTAGCAAGCAATCGTTCAGAGAATACTTAAAATGTCTTTCGCGAAGATAGGTCGAAGCGAATGGAAGTAGTCCGCGAGCTATCGAGAAATTTAATGCATAAACAAGCGATAAGAGAACAACATAAGAACACTCACTTGGACTAAAAACATTTCTTAAGCGCTTCTTCTCAACTCACTGAAAACTTCCTTGATCGCTTCCTTTTCGACTAGGCTGTTTTCTCATAGGAAGAGGCGACCGGATACAATTAAATAAAAAAAGAAAAGAGGAAAAAAGGACCGAAGCAAAAGATGCCCCGCAGGCTGAGGAATTGGCCGTGCAGTGGAGAGTAGCCGCGTCAAAGGGAGGTGAAAGGAAAAACGCCGGTGAGCGTGAGCGAAAATAAATCAGACACGAGGTAACGCGCGTTCGTGCTTGCGTACGTTAAAAGGAGAAATGGATTAATCGCTTGCGGCGAAATAAATGGCGACGTGAATGGAAATGAAAGTTCAATCGCTCATACGCCTGGCCGCGAGGCCCGTTCTTATCGAGAGATTCGCCGCTCAATTTTGCGGTGGGGATGAAAAGGGTGAAAGGACGATGATATGATGAAAAGGATTGTCGTGATCATTTACGTTTCGAAAATGTTGCGATGGGACTTGCTGAGTCGATGAGAAATGGTGCCTGGTAGCAACAGCGTTGACATTACCGTAAGAAGATTTTCTACTTCCGACTAATTAAAACGTATTAGGGATGGACCGAACTTTATAAGTTAGAGTTGTAAAAGTACTAATTAAATTTTTCCCAATTTAATAATTAATTTGATCAAATGTGTCCAATTCAATAAATTGATGATTGATTGGAGTAAACCGGAACAAAAAGGAATGTATACAAGATGTCTGATGTAGGATATACAAAACCACGTGTGAAGGTAGAACACGTCAACCGGGGCACGAGGATCCCTTATTTCGTAAATAACCAGGTAAAATTTCGAGATATTAATGAAAAAAGCATGACGAGCCAGAGCGCTATTAGGATGAACTCTATAGAGTGTTTGACGTGTATAAGCGTGAGATCTTATCGAAAATGACTGTAACGCGATTTCCTTTTAGTATAGATGGGTATCGAAAACAATTAGACTAACAGCTGAAGGCGGAATAAGGAAGCGAGATAAATGTTTGTCGACGTATCGCGAACGTTATGTTGTATGCGTATCCGAAGAAACAGTTGCGTTACAGTAATTTTCCATAAAATCTCGTGTTAACGGAGCTCATCCCGTAACGTCGAGCGTTCTAGTTCGTCAAATGAATGAATTCTCTTTTCAATATCTCAAAATTTCAGATTGTTGTTTGCAAAATGCCAAGAATCCTTGTGTTCAAATAGACGTACTCTACTTTTACACGTGATTTTGTATATTTTGCGTTAGTTATCCTGTATAAAATTGTATTCAATCTGATAATTTATGACATACCCCTAAATAAATTTAAATAAAATTTATCAAACCGAATACAAAATTTCTCTACCATTTCGCAAACAACCACGTAAAATTTTGTGTTATTAATTAAGAAAAATTGATAAATGATCACGCGCGATACGATAGATGAACCGTGATGGCGACGTTTGCCGCCGTGTGCTTGTATTAGGACCTTAACTTAGTTTCCGCCCAAAAAATACTGAGAAAAAGCATTTATTGTAAAAAATTTATTTAAATTATTTCAATGAAAGTATTTTCCATCACTTTCTACAACTTTTTGCCATCTTTCTGGCAACTGGGCGATACCATCTCGATAAAACGATGTTTGTTTCGAAGCAATCCATTCGTCCACCCATTCTCGCACTTCTTCAACATTTCGGAAGCGTGTACCACTCAA
>NW_022639593.1:506080-529829 GCF_010583005.1 Odontomachus brunneus
CACTCTTTACATGTTGTATGTGATGGAGCTCGATCACCATAACCTTCTTCAAGTAATCGATGAACTTCTGCTACACTTTTTTTCAAATCAAAATAGTGCAAAAGCACATGTCGAAAAAACACTTTATCGCGTTCCATTTTTCACAAAGCAAAAGAAATTGTTGTTTAGGAAAATAATTGTGTATGCTGACTGAATGTTATCGAGAAATGTCGAAATTAATCACAAACTACCTGTTTCGTTAGTAATGACTACTAGAACTGTTTGCACTGCCATCTAACATTTGCGGGCGGAAACTAAGTTAAGGTCCTAATATATTACAAGTCAAATTGAACAAAAAGGTTCTCTACTATTTTGCAAATGAGTACGTAGACTTTTAGTTATTAATTAAAGAATAGTTGACACAATAATTAATTAATTAAAGAAGATTATGCGCAATAATACTTCAGCAAAATTATAGAGGAATTTTATTTTTAGTTTGATGCGTTCTATCTGCATACAACAAATGTGTCAGTAATTGTCAGATACCTCGTATTGCAGAGTATCTGAAAATCAAATACAATCATAATGCTTAAGTAGAATGAGTCAAATAGGAAAATTATATGCCATTTTGCAAAATTTCGCAATAATTATTAAGGAATTAATTAAATCGTTTAAGCAAATGAGAGAACGCACGGGAAGTGGTATGATGGACTCTGTAGACACATGTCTAATGAGAAATAGCCTGTAAGAAATATGTTTTACTTCCTTGAATCTCCTTGCAACGGTGAGTATCAGCTGATAGCGAGAGGTGTATTTTTTTTCGGCGTGCGGCCTAGTGTTACACCGCTCCCTGCTCATTGCGTTATTCCGCCTTTCGCTAACAGCTGATATTTATCATTACTAGGAAATTCACGGAAGTAAAACATCTTAGTTACTAGCTGGAAACCATCTTCCATTAGACATGTTCACAGAATCCGTTCTACCACAGCCCGTGCTCTTAATTGTTTAATGAAATCCTTATTAATTATTGCGAAATTTGTAAAATGGTACATTATTCTTTATTCAGTTTGACTCATTCTAGCTGCACACCACGGCTGTGTTCGGAATTTCCGGATATATTCTGTATTATTGTATATAAATTATAATTATTAATTATTAATAATTAATATATATAATATATTAATATATATTATAATTATTAATTATTAATTATTGTATATAATTATACAAGTATATAATTGTATTGTATATAATTATACAAGAGTGTCTCATATCAATTGCTGAGTATTTAAGTTAAACTGAGTTGAAAAGTTCTTTACAATTTTTTAATACGTATAATAGTGTGTTATCAAGTTATTAATTAAATAATTTTGATAGCTTAGTTGACAAAGTATAAGTAGTATCGTGTTGAAAAAATACGAACTGTTGTCTCTTAGACAGCTTTGCTATTTTGATTTAGTAGGAGGAGGAGCTCACTCTCTTCCTGTCATTATGACAGCGAAATATGTCTGCCTAATGACAAAATTATTTAGTTGCATATGTTTCTGGTTTAGTTGCATATGTTTATGGTTCTTATCAAGAGGTCCGTCCAAACTGAGGCATTCTTAAAGATTTCGAAATAAGATTTTCTGTGATTAGATTATTAATCTAAACTCGCAATTAGAAAATCAGTCTCTTCATTCTGTTATTCCGTATTTTCTCGGAGGTGACTATCTTGGCACTCACCAAGATTAATCATCAATCAAACCTGAAAGAAAAAATAAACGACGTTGAAAGTTTCATTTCCAAAAATTTACCTTTCAGTGCACTTTACTATTTCATGCAACGTTATATAGTCTCATATATGTTCATATGTACTCATATATGTTTACATGGGAAGAAACTGTTACTGTTGGTTGGAGAAAAGAGAAAAATAATTTTATAAAATTGAACATTGACATCATGAACTATTACAAACATAAGCAGTTATTTTAATTGTATTTGACCAATTCTCTAAGGAACAATTAGTGTACTCGTCATCGAAATGCTATACTTATAATCGGTGATTCAGTACCTATGAGTATGGTACTGCAATCAGTAAAATCTCACTGAAAGGTTCAGTTAATAGTAATGATTACTCCTATTATTGATGCACGTTGCAAACACAGACTGTCATGTTTCATCCCATAGATGCCATTAATTCCATCACCATGGAAATTTGCATTTGGTACAATATACAGTGAATTTGTATATTGCATATTTTGTAAATGAAATGTTACCTTAATTGCTCAAAATTACTGAAATATAAGACGGTCCAGTAAAATGGAAACGTTTCTACTGAAAATCTGTAAATATTCACTGATTACACAGGACCACACATTTTTTTCTCGTAAACAAGAATTGGAGTAGTTGATTCTTGTAGATTTTAGGTCGCTGATTACGAATTTAGTAGTAATATTAATCCATTATGTCAGGAGTTTGTGATATAAACTTCATAACCTTTAACCTGTTACCACGTACACCGCAATCCCATAAGCCCAAACTTCCAGCACTCTAAACACCGAAACTCGATTACTTTGAAACCCAATAGCATCTAACCCAAAATCCATTGACTATGTATTCCCATAACACCATAGCCTTGAAACTGTAAAACCCCATCATCCAAATCCTATAGATCTTAACCTTATATATCCTTTAACCCCAGAACCTCTAAATCTCATAACTCATTATAATGTGATGAATTATTATCTTTCATGGAGGCATGCGTCGGATAATATTACTACCAGATTCGTAATTAGCGACCTAAAAACTACAAGAATCAATTACTGCGATTCTTATTTACGAACAAAAAAATTTTTTGTGGTCCTGTGTTATTAATGAAATAGAATTCTCTTACTGATTCAGTCAGAAATATTTTTACTAACTCACTTTAAAAGAAAACAGAATTTCTTTTTGTGTGACTATATATAGTTATGTAGCTATATAGAGACAAAATTTATATATAATTATATGTAATAATTTTTTCTCGGTAATTTTCAAGATTTAAAAAAAATTATTTAATTGACGATTTATTTTAAAACGAATTCTATTAAAAATCATTCAATTGACGATTGATATAAATCAAAAGAATAATAGATTGTTCGATTAACGATTGAGCAAAGTAAATTTAATTAATTAATAGACATTTTAATGTTATTAGCGATTGATATATGCAAATTCAATTGAAGGTCTTTTGAGGAATGATTGATATGACTAGTATCTTTAACGTTTTTCTACTTAGCGTTTCTCAATTATTAGCATTTTCCGCGATATGGTGATGCTCTGAGCAGGAATATTATTCACGAAATTGTAATATTAATTGTAACTGCAAGTTGTCTCCTATACAAAAGTCACACAAGCACAAAACAAGACAATCTCTTCTCCTTAGACGAGACGCGAAATCTACAATGTCTACTCTCAGCTCGGTCACAGACAGTGTTGGTCATTAACGATCAAAATTTTCTTTGACTAAAATAATCGGCAAATTAATAATCAATCATCATATATATAATTACATATATGTAATTACTACATTGAGAGAAAAGTTTTATAATATAATAAATAAAAAAAATCATCATAATGAAAAAATTCATCATAATGAAAAAAAAAATATTTTTTTTATATCAAATTTGCTGATCGAAATAAATATTTATTTCGCCTAAAAAAATATTTTCGCCTAAAAAAATATTTCGTAATATGAAATAATTTACGAATTGAATAAAATAATAATGACTATTATTTGAAATCAAATATGAAATTTTTTAAACCAATAAAATATACACTTAAAAATAAGAAAGATATATATGTTACAACTTAATCGTTTTTCTTTAAATAAGCAACTGAAAACACAATGAAATTTCTTTTTAATTTTAAATTAATCTAGTTATTTAAATATAATGAATCAATTGGTTGATATTGCTTATTAATAATAAAAATATATATTGTTGAAAATGCAGTTACAATATAAGGAATGTGTATCCAGCAAATTTGATATAAAAAAATATATATTTTTCATATTACGAAATTTTTCTTTAGAAAAATAGATAGGAAATAGAGGTTTACGTAGAAATCGTAAACATAATGATCGTGTGAATAAATATTAAAATTAAGTAATTTTATTAAATCATATTATCAAAAAATTATATTAGTTAATTATAACACATATAGACAAAATGTAAGACTTTTATATCGATAGAAGGAGTGGTGGAATATCTAAAGCAACAGACTCATAATCCAGAGATGCCTCCAGGACCCAAGTTCGAGTCCCACCAGGACCAGTAAAAATTTGTAAATGTGATATAACGTTGGAATTAAATAATCTAAAGTTTTCCAAGTAAAATCAGCAAACATATATCTTAGGAATAGTTTAGGAGTTGTTGCTATCTTCAGTATGTTATTAGTCTAAAATATTTGTTATTTGAGATAAGAAAATAATTTTTTTCTTTCAAAAAATACTTGTTTTGTTTAAAATAAATATTTTATTTTTTTAAGAAATTATTTATTATTATATTAAAATTACAATATTTGTATTTAAAAAAAAATTTCTTTAAATTAAAACTTAAAATTTTTTAAATTAAATATTAAAGATATTGAAATAAGTAAGTATTTCTTTATATATACTTTACATTAAAAATTTGTTATTTTTAACAAAAATTTATTTTTGCCTTTATAATGCATATATATTTTATTTAAATATATTTAATATTAGGTTGAAATAAGTATTTAACTAAACGTATTGAAACAAATTGTTTTTTTAATTCAAATAATATTTCTTTAAAATCACTATATTTTTCTTTTAGTGTAACAATTTATAATTAATTAATAAGGTTATTTATGATTTTTTTATATCATAACAGTTAATTTCGATTATTAATTTCCTAGTTATTTTAGTTAAAGAAAATTTTAATTAATTAATGTCCAAGACTGATCGTAGGATTCTTATGACGGTAACATCCGCCAAATTTCTTTTGTTTTTTGTCAAAGAGTGCGGCCAAGTTTAGCCCCATTCTTTGTAAGTTTGAAAATGGTCATAATTTTGATTTTTTTTTTAAAGTTTATTGCGAATAAATTCCAAATATATAAGTATCAAGGTGACGCTCCACACCGTTTCAGAGAAAAATAGTCCAAAAGAGTTTCACTTCTGACAGATGATGCCATAGGTCAATACATATAGAAATAAACAAAGAATGAGAAAAATAAGATATTTTATTGATTATTGTCAATTCTTATAGTAACATCGCAGATGTTTTGTTCGGAATTACCGAACCAAAATCATAGTTGTAACCATAGCTAAGATATCAAATGATGGTATAGAGCGCCACCTTGATACTTATATATTTCGAATCTACTCGCAATAAGTTTTCAGAAAATACCAGAATTATGACCATTTTCAAACTTACAAGAAATAGGGCTAAATGCCTATGGTGGCCATACACTTTACAATTTTCTCATGAGCTGTACTTACTCTAGAATCCCTCTCGTTTACAGTGCAATCATTGAACAGTTTCCGATTGAATCTGCTTGTATTAATCTGCTCGTATTAATCGTCAATTAAACGACATTTAATTAAATTTAGCAACGTTTAATTAAATGATCGTTAATTGAATGATTGTTAATATTAATTTCATCAATTAAATGGTTTTTAATTGAATTCGTTGAAATCAATCGACAATCGAATGATTCTTGATTGAATTTATTGAAATCAATTATCAATTAAACGGTCTTTAATTGAATTGGCTCATACTAATCGTCAACAATATAATCAATGAAACAAGTAACTAATTACTAGCAACTCTGTTCTAAATGCGAGGACACGAAGTGTCAGGTTTGAGGAGAAAAACTTTGACTTCTTTCTCTTGTACAATTCCCGGGGTGCGATTGCAGTTGTTAGCGAATATTTCTATGTTACCGAAGCATCCGCAGGCAATCCACAAGGCGTGCACCACCCCGGTGATCAAAAAAGAAGAAGCAGAGCTTCGGCGAGAAGGAACTTCCTCGCCCGGCACGGCACGAAGTGGATTAACGAGGTGCCTTCCACTTCTTTGCGAGAGGAAGATGCGTTCGCACCTTCGCAGCTCACCCCTGCCTGATGTTATCGTCTTGCAACAGCTCGTAATACGTCCGCGAAGAATGCTCGGTGTCCGGCCTTCTTCGCGCGCGAGGATCGCGATCGAGAATGATCTATAGAGGGCCGTCCCTCGTGGAACGATCTTGGATGCCTCGGTCACGGAAACGATCGCGCGCCGCGATTCGTGAAAAATCCAAAACTACGGTTACCCGCCGCGATCGTGAATAATGCTGATCTCCGTCGATTCACGTGATCCATCGGCGACTCATTGAACGAAGTAACGAGGATGGGTAAATTCGCTCATAATGAGATCTTTTAACGCATTGACAGTTGGCAGGATGAAATTACACTTTCTGTAGATTGGTGCTATTCAGTTAATAAGTTAAAATTACGTTTTCGAAGCTTGTAGTTAACCTATTTGCATCACAAATAGACATATCCGTTCATTTTACTTGATCGTTTTCACGAAAGCGGACTTTCTTCAAGTGCATCAAGTGAAAATGTTTCTGACTAAATCAATAAAAGGACTATTTTACCAATAACACTGCCTATGTCGAACTTTTGATTATACTTTTGACCTCAGTATTCCATTTAAAGCCCATTTTGATACTTTGAAACCTACATCAATCTCTTATGATTCTATTTAACCTACTAACTTTACTGATAAGTCCTTTCTAGAACCTGCACGTGGCGTTTTGTGTGTTTTTTGCCATTTAGAGACATTAAATAGGACTTCAGTTTCGGTATGTATTAAATATACCCTGATTCTTTAGAATATACAAATGTTAGAAAGTTTTACCCCTTTACTGTGGAGTACGTCTATAACTACTTGACTAGGTAATTTCAAACTGTGGAATATGTCTATAGATGACAAAAAATTCAATAACAAATAAATAAATTAGTGGATCTGCATAAAACTTGGCACTAGGGATTTTAAGGATCGCTGAATACAAATTTAAGATCAAAATTTAAAAACTTTTGATAGTAGATCCATTTTGAAAACCTTTTGAAATTGATAATAGGCACTTAATTGCAAGTAAAAAGCACTTAATAATTTTATTATGATGCTATTTTATATTGTTTCGTTCAATTTAAAATAACGAAATAATCAAAATAATAATATTTTTATCCTCGCATTTAATTGGTGAATATTTAAGAATCCAAAACTCTTCAATACCGAATATTAAGGAAATCTACCAATTATTTGGAGTTTTTAATATTTGTGCAAGAGAAAGAAGTCAAAGTTTGATCCATCATATTGGACCCGCCAATTTTAGCTTTCTAATTTTGACTCCAAATTTGTTTTCAGCAACTTGAAAACTCCCTACCGAGCTTTACAGAAATTCGCCAATTTATTGAATTTTTTGATACTTTTTGTCACTATTTTGGATCTGCCATTTTAAATTTTTTTATTTTAACCTCAGATTCGTGTTTAGTGATAACAAAAATAATTATATTCAAAATTTTATGCATCTGGTAGAACGCCCTGCACATTTTTGGCCCATTTAATGATTTTGCTCTCCACAGTGAAGGGGTTAAGTCGAAAATAGGGTTGAAATTTTGACTTGGGTAATCAACAGATAATTTGTCACATGGAATTTCTGATACGTTTTTTAATGCTCATTTGAAATTTTGATTAATGATAAATAACTGTTGCAAACAAATAGATTTCCACTGGTCAATTCCAACAATGCCAAAATGCAAATACAATATGCATGTTCTGTTCACGCCGAACTACTGCAAAACAATTCGAACGTTCCGCCTTCATATAGTAAATTTGTCATCGTTTTTTTATGTTTTTCATAACAGATTTAAGGTGATCACTGTTTATTTTAGAACAATGTAATACAATTCGTTCTTTTAAGTCTTCCACAAAAACAAATGGACGCGAATACACTTTATCTTTGAGGTAACCCCACAAAAAGAAACGAAGAAGGGTCAAATTACCTTAAATCTGTTAAATGATATATGGAATGTTTACTATGTGAAGGTGGAACGTTCGAACATCTTCTTTAATAAATAACTAAAAACGTGAAATATCTCACGAATATTTCATTTCTTTTACATTATACTTTAACACTTTTTACGCAAGCTGTTCCAAAAAATCGATCTATATAAAAAAAAATATGTTATTCCATTTAAAGTAAGAGTGCATTTGCATTTCTTAGGTGTATCGTTGCATTTATAAAAAAAGTAAACTTGTAGGAAAGTAGACCTTTTTATACCATTTAACTTTTTCCTCTACTCTTTTGTATCATTAACCAAACTTGAGATATAACCCGTCCCAATTGCGTGACTTACCTTATATATTCGAGGCTAGATTGAATCATAAAAATTAGGTGTTATTGGTCCGTTTTTATTGCATATTTTTTTAAATTTCCTAGTGATATATATAAATAAGATAAAATTTTGTATCATAATATTATATATTTTATTCAATATAGCAACTTTAAACTTCTTTTTTGTAAGCAAATAATATTCTTCGATATTAACAAAATTTAGCTAGATAGACATATAAAATCCTGCGCAACACACAATACCGACTTTCAATGTTAACATGTTGAATACCGCTGATAATTACAAGTGACTGGCATTATGATATTATTACGTCTCACTGCGTTACGTAAAAGGTATAATTAATCACATTGTAGGCGAGAGAGAAACTGTGATTCCGTGGTTAAAATCTTTTGATTATATGTTTCTTTATTTTGATTGTTAGAGAAGAAATTCTCAAAACACAAAGAAGACGAAAGGCAACAAAGAGCCTCGAGGTGACAACATTCATGTTTGTGTCGAAATTCACGTACATTATCGCTTAATCCTCTCATTCGAGCGTTTCATACCGGAAAAAAGAACGGTAAACACAGCCAAAGCTGAGCTCACCGTATCTCTCGTAATATTTTGTTTTTTTGTGACCAAGATTTCGTGCTTAACTTATCTAAATAATTAATTTAATAATTAATTTAATTATGTGCCTGTACTAATATTGACTATCTATGATGTTTTATATCCAATTGTATATTATCTCAAGTAAGAATTTACTACTGGCATCAAAATGGCCCAATACCGATTTATGATAAACGTTACTGGCACCACATACCAGTACGGGTTTAGCATTGGTGTGATACTGGGATGATAGAAAAGGGCCAGTAGGAAAACATTACTGTCACAGTACCGAAAATCAGTACTATACCAGTATAAAAAAAGTATTGATTTCTAGTATAAGGGAAGGTACCTATTCCCAGGACTGTCAGTATCGATTCCTAGTAATTTTTATTATTTGTACAATTGTTAATATCATAATTATATAATATGAAAAGAAAGATCAGACCATGGCTGCTCTCGTACCTATACAGGTCTATTTTTAATAGTTATATGAGGAAAGAATCTTCGAGGTGACGGCTGAAATTGAACTTGAGTCTTCCGCTTGTCAGGCATGCGTTCTTACCACTGAGCTACCTAGATTTCGCGTTAGTGACTTCCGTTTCCTTATAAAGGACATTGGTATCGTTTTTTGATACCGGTACAATAGTGAACCAATATCCTCTATTGACAGATTGTATACGATTTTCACTTGGGTATCCAATACTGATTCTACGAACAGAGCCAGTACCAATAATACATCTTTTTTAATAGTGGGCCAGTACCGAAAACGACAAACACTTTTCGGTAACGTCTCAGTATATGTACGGTACAACTATCCAGTACTTAACCTTAGTACGAAGCCAGTACCAATAATACAGCTTTTTTATGTTAGGCCCAGTACTGAGCCAGTACCAAAATCGGACATCCGCTTTTCGGTATCAATCCAGTATCAGGCCATTTTTCCGTATTGGCGAAACGTATACGATTCCTACTTGGGATATTATATGTATAATCGTATATTTTAGGTATGTTATATACCCCAAACTTATATATTTCGGAGTATAACAGAATTATACCATTTTTAGAACCATATTCTTAAAATGTTAAGTTGCATCATTTCGTATCATGCGTTATGTTTCAAAAAATTGATACAAAATATTACTATACATTTTTATGTATTGCATGTTTTGAATTACTTTTAAAAACTTTTCAAAATCAATAATTAGAAAATAAACAAGGGTAAATATATAGAAAACTGGTGCCATTCCCGATGGGCTTGACTTTGACATATGTTATGAAGGACATAGCCCTGAGTAACCTTCAAAAGATTTTAGCCGTCTCATTGTTTGTTAAAAAGTTGTTAACAAAAAAAATTGCATAAAATGAAAGTAATTTTTGGACACCGTATATATAAAAACACCGAATTTGTAAACTAGCAAAATACCTGCTATACTAGCAATACACACATACACGCGCACGCACGCACACACACACGCACATACACACACACACACACATACACACACGCACACACCACGCACGCACGCACGCACGCACGCACGCTAAATGTCAGGCCTCGGAATACCTCCAGGAAAAACGTGTTAAATTTCGTCAGCAGTAGCGCCGCCATTTTGTATTGCAAAAATACAAAAAAAATTTTTAAGTACGTTAAGATATGTCGTAAACAGTGCTTCGTAAACAATGCAATTCGAGTTTATTAAATATTAAATTATAATTATAATATTAAATTATAATATAAATTATAATTATAATATTAAATTATAATATTAAATATTAAATTATTTTTTTATACTGAAAAGAATTGTTAAATTTATTGATATTTTCAGGCCCGCTACTGTGGCCATATCCCTTAAGCTTTACTATATGCATGTTGTATGTGGACATTTCATATGTTCAACTCAGAATTCGGAATAATTCCAAGCTCTTTTATTTATCTTTTTTACTATCAATATTATCTTCCATAAATTTCTTCCACTTAAGTAATATATTTGTCTATAAAATTTCATTAAGATTAATCTTTTTCTGCTTTTATATTATTTTTCTCCAATTAGGCGAAAGATATAATAAAAACTGATAGCATTTTTAGTTTTAAAAGAGACATACTACAAAACAAGTGCACCAGAAAATCATTATTTTTTACATTTCAAATTAAGTAAACCATATCTGCATATAGTATAGAGAAAATCAGTTTTCCTTAAAATTTACATTCCAACTTAAAATTTACATAGCTAGAAAACACTAATTAAAAAAATCTGTATTTTTTAATTCAGCATAAAGGATATTATATATAATAGATCACATAATTTTATCTGTATGATAAAATAAAGTTATTTTGTATGGCAAAATTTTGTTATCAGTTAATTCTTTGTACAATTAATGCAAATTACAATTAGAAGGAATCGGAAATAATTAAAAAAAAAAAGGAAATGTTTTTAATGATATTCAATCGCAATATAAACAATAATAAGGAAAATCAGGTAAGTAAAAGTTAACAACGCTGATCTTGGGGTAAAATATTATATTAACCCTTTGCTGACAACGTGAAGTTGCGGAACATATCTAGCAACGTGTGTTTGAGGCCGGATCAGATTCCCAACGTTGTCAGCAGAGGGTTAATTTCTTCATTATACAAAGTGTTCCAGATTTATTCTGGCTAAAGTTCGTGGGAATATAAAATAAATTGTGGTAAACGTAAAAATCGCATGCCGTTTTGCGATATTCGCAGTAAATTTTGAGGCATTAATTAAAGAAAATTGGTGAATAATCACGCGCGATGTGATAGATAAGTTGTAGTGACGTTTGTCGTTATTGTATACTTCTATATTAGGTCAAATTTAATAAAAAAGTCCTTTATCATTTTGCAAATAATCTCGTAGATTTTTATTTATTAATGAAAGAAAATTATTACATTGTGCGTCATAAAGCACAATCTTTTTTAAGTAGTAACGTAAAATATCTATGTGGTTATTTGCAAAATAGTAACCCAAACAGCACAATGTGTCCTGGAGGCGTCCTAGGGATGTTCTGAAGACGTAGAAACATCCCCAGGACATCCTCAGGACATACTTTGCACGCCCTTTGGATATCTGTGCTACTAGGCAAAGCACTTCTTGGTTTACTTTGATCTAATATACAAGTATACCATGGCGTCATTAGAGCTCATCTACCATATCGCGCGTAATTATTCTCCAACCCTTTTTAATTAATATCTCGAGATTTAAAAACTATGCCGCGAAATAGCATGGGACTTTTACGTTTACCTTAATCCGCTCTATGTTCCCACAAACGCTTTGTAGATTGTTCTAGGACACTTTGTGTATATAGATACAAATATATTGAATATAGTTAATTTTAAACTTCGTATTATACCAATATTATATATATTATTCGAGTATATAAATTTTAAAATTGATCTTTCTCCAATGTATTTGTATCTATTTATGTAATAAAGAAATCGATACAATATTCCGTCCCAAAATTAGTGGCTTTGACTAATGTTGTTGACTTTTAATTTGATTTTCCTTATTGCGATTTATATTGCGATTCAACATCATTAAAGATATTTCCTTCTTTTGAAATAAATTTATAATAAACTTTTGTTACTTTCTCATGATTCTCTTCTGTCAAGCCGAAAATTGTGTCGATGGTATATACAATCACGCGATTGATGTGTCTCTTCCAGTCGTATTCCGAACTCGTGCGCAATGATGCGTCATTTATTAACGACAGGAACTCTCAGTTGCTCCATTCAAACCAAACGATCCTCAAACAATTAATAACCGTGCGATTTTCTCCGCTGTGGTCGCGTATTTTGCTGAAACAGGATCCTCCTACCAGATCGATAGCCTACTTCCTTCATGCTTAACTTAATGATCCGGAGATTTAGCACGGAATAAACTCACGCGAGGCAACGCCGGACGATTTGCGCCGGGCGGACGTGCGAACGGGATTGTAATGCGGTCGATGGTTCACGCTCGCGGCCCCGTTGGCTGCGTTTACCTAGGTTAGCGGTTGGCCAGCCGGACGTAAAGCGACAATGCGTGGTGAAAGTGAAGCATCCTCGCTTTTTGCACAGCGTGAAGTACGAAGTACCTGTCGAAAGTAAAGCACACGAGCGGATTCTGCGGAAGCGGCAGCAGCGGCGTGGAAGTGGGGGAGGGGAGAGGCCCTGGTTTTACAGTGAAAGCAATGTTTTATTGATATATGAAAGCAGCGTGACGGGGATCGATTAGGGTTAATCGCTCGCTAGCGTAACAATAAAATCATTCGCATGAGAATCGCTCGGTAGAACGCTATGTTGTGCCGGTGTCTCGCAGATTCACCGCGCAAGGTCGATGAATCAATCAGTTACCGATCGATCATCAGTAATCACTGCAAAATCGTTCTTTAAGTTGATTCGTACATGTACAAAGCGATTCAGGTATTGAATTGGTCAAAAGTTCCGGTTTTCTGCCCATTTCGATGGTAAATCAACCACATTTTAGGGAAAAAATATATGAATATTGTCGGGATATCAGTGAAAAATTATAAACAGCGATGATGTAATTACTTTGTTAAGTATTAATTTATTTTCATTGAAATTTTGTAATGAAGTCTGAATTGACTTAAAAATAAAATTGACACTTTCAGCTGTTTAATTACAAATAATAAATAACTAATAAATAATTAATTTTTAATTATAATTTGTTGTTTGAAATATCACATACGATGTGAACACAGTTGTGATTATTTATTGTTTTCTTTTCTAATACGAGATGTTTGAGCTAATCGTTGAATTGTGTTCGACAGTAAATTTCCACGAGTAATTTATTAATAATTTATAAATAATTATCGATTAAAAGTAACGATAATTATTTACAATACCGACGACCTTTCGAATTTCAACGATATTGAAATATTTGGGAGGGAGAAGATTCATGAATATGTTCCTAAATAAAAAGTAAAAGTCGCTCACTGTTTGGTAAAAAGTTATTAACAAAAAAGTTTTATAAATTGAACGTAATTTTTGTACACAGTGTACATTGAGATATGGTAAACAGTACTATATATGCACGGCCGGAGACTTTCCACAAAAAGAACTAACCTAACCTAACTTATTCTATACATATTTGGTAAAAATGCTGAATAGAAGATCCACTTCCTATGATCTTGATTTTGACATATATTATCAAGGATATGTTTCTGAGGATATGATTCAAAAAGTTTTAGGTATTGCTCATTATTTATTAAAAAGTTATCAACAAAAAAAGTTTTATGAAGAGGATGTAATTTTTATATATAGTATATTAAGATATGTGTTTTATTATTTTTAGCTGCATTGCTGAATTAGTGCAATAAGTTAGAGTGAGAGAAAATACATTTGTTTCACTTTAACTTATTGCACTAGTTCATCAGTGCAGTTAAAAAGAATAGATCAATAGTAAACGATACACGTACATGCGCTTCGTCCTTCCTTCTGCACTCCTTCCCCAAAAATACTAATCTAACCTAATCTATCTTTTATCTATTTTTTTATTCTTTCTTTGTATTGGTATATTGTTTCTTATTAAGAAACTATATACAATGTTTGGTATATTGTTTCTTATTAAGAAAGTATATACAATATTTGGTATATTGTTTCTTATTAAAAAACTATGTACAAAAATGTAAATAATGGATATGGTTTCTTGAGGTAAGGGAGGCAAGGAGAGGGGCAAAGCACTTTATATTTTTATACATAATTTGTCAAGGAAAAACAACATAAGAATACAAATGCAGATATTGTTTGTGATATTTCAATGTATACTGTGTACCAAAATAAAGTTCTGTTTATAAAAATTTTTTTTTTCAATAACTTTTGACGCCTAAAACTTAAAGGATAGTTAGAAAAATGGTTTTCATAACATATGATCAAAGTCAAAGCCAAAGTCTTAGGACCTTTGTTTGTTCGTTGTAACATTTATTTAATTAAATTTTTTTTGTTAATATCTTTTCAATAAACAATAAGTGTCGACTGAAACCATTCGAAGATTACTTAGGATGATGTTCTTGACAACATATCTCAAAATCAAAGTGATTAGAGTCTCTTATAAGGAATGAATACCAAAATGATACTTCATAAAAATTTATAGATTATAATAATTTCAATTTCAAACAAACTCATTCGATAACAAATATTGTTATTGTTTACTTTTAATAGAAGATGTTATTGTTTACTTTTAATAGAAGATGCATAACAGCAGTACTTGCAATTTTATGTTAGTATATTTTATGTTAGTATAACAAAAGTCTTCGTGAACAAAAATAATTTGTAATTTGAAAATAAAATGTTTTCGCGGACATTACATTCGTATGATCTTTTTTCATCTTTATGATGATCATAATCTTTATGATAGAAAATGCTCTTAAAGTTTTTCTATTTCTGAAACGCCTTATGGATATAATTATGACATTTATAACACAACTATAATACTCTTATAATAATCACTACAATTCATAGATAATTTATAATAAATTATATGCAATATAACAATTAATTAATATATAATATAACAATATAATAATTAATATATTTATAAACGTATACAACCGATAATATATATTTTCTCACGTCTCGTGCGCGCGTAATAATTGAGATATTAATTTTGTTAATTTGTATTATCAATTCGTTCGAGTTATCGACATTTGCGCGGTTTTGCCTATTTTAACGTCTCCGCGATAATTAGAACGTGATCTCTCTTGATCCGCAACGTGGCGAGTTCTTCGCGACAGAACGAGATGACGTCCGCTGTGAAGGAAGTACCGTGTGAGGTTACAGAAAATTAAACGCAAATTTGAAAGAGTGACACTTACCTTTGTTCGTCGCATACTTTCTTTACCTGTTGTCATGCAATGCCATTGTTCCAGGAACAATCGTACGACCGGCTTCAAGTAGAATAGGAAGTGATACTTCTTATTGTTGCTTTGCAGTATATAATACGTCGACCTGTCTACCTAGAGATTGACGACCAGTCGAGCACGATGCATTAGATTAGATCTGCCCACGATTACTCGAGCGAGAACGCGTTATAAGACTATAACACTTTTATTTCTGCGGTCGAATATACCGTAACGGCAATGATAGCGAATGAAGAGCGAAATAATCTCGAGACACGTGCGAAGCACTGACTGTTACTTCAGAATGCCGCATAAGAGTAGACTGAATCCTATTTGCATTTTCCGATTGGTTTGGGATCCATCTTTATGATTGCTTGACACGTTACTCGATCGATTTATTTCTTCACCGTTTTGAAACATTTCAAGGTGTAATGTTTTATTACGTTCCGGGAGAAGAATGTAACGGAAACTATGCTTCTACACTATAGTGAGCCGAACACATTGTCAAGCCAAAGAATGAAAGAGTTCTTATTTTGTTGCAGACGTACATTCGGTAAGTCTTCATTTGATCAAAGAATTATGTTTTTTTCAAGTCAATGAGATTGATAAATGAAATATTGGCAAGACGAAGTACAAAAGTAAAAATGTGCAAAGGTTTTTTAGTTTGAAAACATTTTTTAGTGATTAAATATCTGAGAGTGTTAATACTAATCATTAATGTTTGATTTTCCGCGTGATAGAACATATGTAAGACTTGACATTATAACATATTTAACGTAACAGATGCAAAAGGTTAACAACAGTTCGGATGACTTAACATTATGTGGATTATGTTTAATTGCGAAATGAAATCTTATAAGCTGACATTAATAAGGGGGTCATCTAAATCATGTAGAAAATAATTTGTATGAAGAAACTAAATCCTCCTTTACGTGATGGGATCATGAATAAAAACAATCGGAAAGAGGAAAATAAAATTAAGTGAAATAAGAAATCTAAAAAATATATGTGAGTTCTAAATTCAATGCAGAACATAACCACAGAAATACTATATTATTATCAATACTATATTAAATATCGCATCATTATATTATATGTGGATTAATTGTAATATAGTCACAGAAGATAATATTATATAACACATAGTGTGGGGATGTGTGTACACGCGTTTGTGCAATTTGTTGGAAAGAAAAATTACCGCAAGACAACTTTCTACGTGTTAAAGAGTAAAATTGAATATTACTTGAAGAATCTTATTGTAGAAGATTAGAATAAATAGTTTTTAAGTTTTAGCTGAACAATGTGCTTATCTTTATAATTATAGCAATTTATATTGAGTTAACAACAAATGGACTTCCAAGAATTTTGATGCATTTTTATGAATATATAATTTTATGAGATATATTTTATAAAATATATTTTATAAATTTATAATTTTATGTTATAATCTTATGAAACTATGTATGTTATTTTGATCTATGATATCTTGTCATCTTTTATATACATTTGTTTTTATTTTTCACAAAATTATAACAACATAAAAATATAATTGTTTTACTTTTCGTTATATAAAAAATCGTTATATGAAAAATCCAAAATTATATAATTTATAATGCAAACTAATATTAACCGTTTTCAGCTCAAATTATAAAAAAAAAATTGATAAAAAGATATCTTTCCTGATTTTTGAGTTATTAAAACTTCATACAGTATATAGAAAATAAATTTGTCACGAAAATTCCAGCTTAGAGGAAAATTATAGTAATGAGTATATATTAACCCAGTGAGAAAAATGGATCAACAGGTGGTACTTTAAGAATATTTGGCAAAAATGTAATTTATATTATGAATATTAATATAATACGTCTATATATATGTAGAAGATGCAAATTAATAATTAAATTTTCCTTAAAATAAAATATTTATTGAAATCTGTAATTTATTGAAAGTAATTAAATGCGACATAGTCCTTCATATACAACGTGAATTTGACTCGATTAAAATCGCGATCAACGCAAATCAATGCAAAAACGGTACAAAACAACAACGCGAAAGGGTACATTCGGATGTGTCGGAAAGAAATTTTTTATTTGCTTGCTCGATTTTCATTATTATTCCTCTTCTCTCGAAGTAGATGAGGTGCATGTGATAAACACAAATTCGAAATACATAATGTCATATTAATAACATAAGAAAATAAAGATATAACACGTAATACAGAAATTATAAGAAATTCTGTTTCCCTTCTTTTCCCCTTATAAATCCAAGAGCATTCTATATTAATAACAACATTTTCAGAATAAATATTTAATATTTATTTGTCAATATTTAGGTAGAATAGTTTATTAATTAATATTTATTTATATTTAGATGTAAAAAGTCCTCAACAATTTAGAAGACGAAAGTAATTAAGCAAAACCTAATAATAAGAATATTGAAATACAACTCCTTCAAGTAATTAAGCAAAACCTAATAATAAGAATATTGAAATACAACTCCTTCAATTACTGAATTATTATATAGTAAACATTATTTTTCGTTAGGTTCGTTATTATCGAAATTATGCTTGTAACTTATATACCTATTACGTAACAACCAAGATGAAGATAGCAGAACTTCTACAGATCAGATCGAGTTTTACGAGTAAAAACGGGTTTTGGTGCAGACTCGATAATCATTGCGGTAAATCGTGCAGCTAACCAGAGTACCAGGTGTGTTTGAATGTGAGGTTATATCGAGTGTACGCGACGTTAGAATTTTATATTTTTTCTTTTGTTTATCATCTTATTGATCGCATGCATATAAGAAGAACCGGAAGAATTTTATAACGAGAAATCTGAAAGTTAGGATTTTCACTTTCAATTTGATTAATTCACTTTTTCTATTTTAGTGACAATCGAACGTTGGTTAAATTATAAATTCGTTATGTTCAATTACTGAGGATCAAACATTTTATTAAAACATCTGGCATTGGCTTTCACATGTCCATATTAATAATTATTACTTGAATCTCGTCTCATGTGAGATACTCGGATTTGAATTAGTTAGATGAGAATTTACAGTTGAATCGCGATTACAAATATAATATTGTAACCGCGATGCGTCGTGTTGCGGATCGTTCGTCGGTTCGGGTTCGTAATAGGCGGAATAATTTAGAAACAGTGTTCCTAATAACAAAATTAACAATATATTTAAATAATCAGCTGATGATTACAAATACATCAAATAATTCGTGTCGACGCCGTTGGTTTTGGTCGTTATACTGTCTGTCAGAGGCTTGTTTACGCGATGGCTCGCGAGATGTGAGGTATGGGACGCGGACGGTATAAGCGTCGCGTTTTCGTGAATTTGTCTTGTTGACGTTTCTTTCGGCGTCTTGCCTCTTTAATTGCGGTTGACAACTTCTTTGGGCGATTTTAGCTGCGCTTCGAGATAGTACAGCGTACACGGTCGGTGAGCTTGCAGCGTAGCTGCACGCGGGTATTGCCTTAGTGGCGATACCTTCGAACTCCTATTGCGGAGATTTGATTCGGTTCGGTGTATGCGGTGCGGCCATCGGTCCTCGTACACGGGACCTTATCTCTCGGAGTTTCCTTTGTAATTGAACGAGCCCGGCTCGTTCTAACACGATTAAGAATGCGGTAAGACGGTGTCGCGGACGCGCCTATGTGTCGCGGTAACGAAGTCCGTCCGATCTCCCTTCTGGAGATCGCTTACGAGTATCGCGGAGGTCGACTCGCGTTCCTGCGAGTCAATGACGGTGTGATCCTGACGCGGATCTTTAAGCGATGTCGGAGTCGCGTTGCAACGGAGCGCAACTTCCGAATCTATGGTGACGAGTTCGCATACGGCGACTCGATCACGAGGTGATCTCGCTCGTGCTAAGACGAAGGCGAGATCCGGATTGCGGTATGAAGGTTGCGTTAAGCGCTCTTCCGGTGTGTCGATTCCAGGCCCTTTGGCAGCCGTGAAATCCTGCGGATATCGGTAGTTCATCAGTGTCGGCTTCACGAATCCGTGAGCCGACGGCGGAGTGGTGGCTGTCGCGAATCCGCGAGCAGTAACCTGCCAGGAACGGTGTGAGGAGCAATGTCGATGTCACGAATCCGTGACTCGACGGCGAAGTGATTTCGGTCGCGTATCCGCGAACAGAAACCTGCCAGGAGCGGTTTGGTTTTAAACAGTCTCGATAGCACGAATCCGTTCGTTGACGGCGGAGTGATTCTTGTCGCGTATCCGCGAACAACAATCTGCCGGGAGCGGTGTTGGAACAATGTCGATGTCACGAATCCGTGACTCGACGACGGAGTAATTTCGGTCGCGTATCCGCGCACGGAAATCTGTCAGGAGCGGTATGGAGTCGGTGCTCTCAGAAGAGCGGATCGAAATCTGATGTCGATTATGAATTCGCGGCGCTTTATATCTGCAAATCACGCTTGCTTCTCTACGTGTCGCAGATGTTCGGCGGTCATGTTCTGTTTATTTTCCTCGAGGAAGCGTTGTCCTTTAATATTAATACTCCGTTTCGCGGTCCTATACGTTTCTTGTGTTTTTTGTAACGATATCTTTTCGATCATTACAATCTGTTATAATACAACTGAAAAATTTTAATATATTTCTGAATAAAAATCTAAATATGTTGCATAAGACAAAATTCAAACAAAGGATCCCGCGCAATTCTGATAAGAAAATGTCTTTTTGCAGATATAGTTTATTTTTGGATATGTTGTAGTTCTCGTTATTTTAAACAAATGTCTCAATAGGCACAATTTGATTCCATAAGCCGTTTCCACTCTACAAGTCTTAAATCGTCCAGATTTAACATCCCATATAGGGTTTTACGATCGGCCCAGTAATGGTTGCCAGACTTGCAGTACTGGCGCAACGCTGATATAAGCTACTGGTACAACACTGGCAATACAACAGCTTCTATCTGGATGATAACCTATCATCCAGATAGATCTGGCCCAACACTGGCCACCGACATCGGTCCAATGTTGGGTGTCAATGTCCATCCGATACTGGCTACTGACATCGGCCCAATGTTGCATATCAGTATTAGTCCGACACTGCTCAGAACACAAAAGTCCGACAGCACAAAAAAAATATTTATATACATTTTCCTTTCTTTTTTTAATTTTTCTTAAATTTTCCACTTTACTGTTTTACACGCTAATTAATTCAATTTAAATTGTACTTCGAAAATTTGCTTATCATAGTTGAGATTTGAACATGGGACCTTTGGTTCTTAAGTCGTTTACCTTATCTCCTGCATCACTATCACTTTGACTAAAAAATGCTTTGTATTGTATAGATATGGTATATATCCATGTACAAAAACAAAAGAAAGTATATTTAAAAAATATTTACTTATTTTAAAAGTAAATAAAATACAAACAAATCATTTGGTAAATTTAAATAAATCGTTTTCTGATAAGAAACTTTAATTTGAAACACAAAAAAGATACTTTTATATAATATTAGAAAATAATTTATTTCGATTTATAAAATTTTCTACTTGTATTTTATTTACTTTTAAAACAAGCAAATATTTATTTAAACACAGTTTTTACATTTAAAAAAACTAATTTTCTTTTTGTAAAAAAATCATTTGCTTATTCTTATATATAGATATTTTAAATTAAAGAAATAATTTTTTCCTCTAGAAATTCATAATTTTACAGCTTATTTTACAAATTTAAAAAATATTACTTTATATTTATTACATGTTTTGTAAAATTTAACAAATATTTTTTTCAATTAAAAAATTATATTTAACAAAATATTTAAATATATTTCTTTAATTTTAAGAATTTCTTTTAGTGTATATACATTATCAATTTAAATTTTGATTTTCTTATTTCCTCATTAATTTAATAATTATAAATAATTACATTTATTTTTCATGTGTAATATTTATAATAATATTTACATACACATACATAAAATATTATTACAAATATTTATTTTCTGTTTATTATAAATATTATATAAAATATTTAGTCTATATTTTAATAATATTTTGAATAAAAATATTTTTTCCTTTATGTGTATATAAAATATTTATAAAATATTTATATAATATTTCTAAAAAATAATTCGAAATAAATATTTATAAATACTTATCAGAAATATTGTGTGCTGTCTGGGTGGTCGCTGGCATTTACCCGACACTAATAAACTTACAAGGAACATTCGCGAAGTGTGTTTCCGATTTTGATGAAACTTGACATATTTATAGAGTGACCAAAAATAAGAGAGAGAAAATATTTTTTTATCGGTAATGGCGTAGATTTAAGGGGTGAAACTACTCTTCAAAATTTCATGCCCTTTTTACTATCTCTGTAACTATTGGAGATAGAAAAAAACTTTTTTATACAAAAATGATAAGGTTTCTTATAAAAAATAAAATGGGTTAAAAAGTTTTTTCTATTTCCAATAGTTATAGAGATAGTAAAAAAGGAATGAAACTTTGAGGGATAGTTTCACCCATTAAACCTGAGCTATTGCCGATAAAGAAAGTATGGGTCTCTTATTTTTGGCCATTCTATAAATATGCCAAGTTTCATCGAAATCAGAGATACACACTTCGCGAATGTGCCTTGTTAGTCTAATAAGGTAAAATCATAATCCCGACATGTATAACCTAGATTTACTCTACTGATGACCAGTCATTGCAATAGTAATCCTACTCAATACGAGAGGAATCGCAGTTTCAGACATTTGGTTCACTGAATTATATAAAAACATGTTTTGTTGTGTTGATGTCTACAGACATCCACATGTGTGCCTATTTTGGATCTATTTACGAATTTTCCTTTAGAAATCATTTCGCTTGGCCATATGTAAGCCTAACGATGGCAGGACTTATTAAGGGCATCCTCAACAGCGCCTATTTATGCATAACAGGATCTATTTAGGAAATTCTACTCAGAATTTGCCTCTGAAGGTTCTTTCTAGGCACAACAATGGTAGGGCTTGTTAGGAGAATTCTAACAGTGCCTATTCAGGGCTTGTTTAGGAAATTCTACTCAGAATTTGTCTTTGTAGGTCCTTTCTAGGCGCAACAATAGTAGGTCTAATTAGGAGCATCATCAATAGTGTCTATTCAGGATCTGTTAAGAAAATTTTACTCAGAATTTGTCTTTGTAGGCAATCAAACACTTTCTAGGCCCAACGATGCCAAGCCTATTTTAGGGCATGCCTATCTAGACTCTTTACGAACTTGGGGCATGCCCTGATAAAATCCTACCCGGATATAGGCTTTTCGACGCGATATACAGCGTCATCGAAAAGTATCGGACCCCCCTAATATCTTCAGTTAGAATGCATTTTGGAGAAAATGTCCAATAGTAAAGTTGTATGGTTTCAAGCGGGGAGTAAGATGATGACCTTGACTTTGACCTTGACCATGTCCTTCAAGGTCATTTCAAAGTCAACCTTATTTTTTTAAATGGAACTCCCCACATTTTATTGCATATTCTTATAGCTTATCTCGAGAGTTTTCCAAAACGCTAGAATAAAACATTTTTTCATTAAGTACTTTTTGAATTATAAAGGTTTGAAGTTAACAATTTTTTGACACAAAATGTAAAATATCTTGTAAAATATTATTTAGTTTTCAGTAATCATAACCTTAATACTTTTGTGCGCGGAATAATGAGACCAATTAATTGGTTTAAAGAAAATACATTAATCGAAAAGTGTTGGATCCCCCTAATATTTTCAGTAAGAATGCATTTTGGAAAAATGTCCAATAGCAAAGTTGTACGGCTTCAAGTGGTGATGCTAGTAGGAATACGGCGGAATACTGCCCGAAAGTAATCGCGAGAAGCGATTTTACAAGATATTTTGTATTTTGTGTCAAAAAATTTGTTAACTTTAAACCTTTATAATTCAAAAAGTACTTAATGAAAAAATGTTTTATTCTAGCGTTTTGGAAAG
>NW_022639593.1:529922-530173 GCF_010583005.1 Odontomachus brunneus
GGGTTCCATTTAAAAAAATAAGGTTGACCTTGAAATGACCTTAAAGGACATGGTCAAGGTCAAAGTCAAGGTCATCATCTTACTCCCCGCTTGAAACCATACAACTTTGCTATTGGACATTTTCTCCAAAATGCATTCTAACTGAAGATATTAGGGGGGTCCGATACTTTTCGATGACCCTGTATATGACCCTCGGCGTGTGTGTGTGTGTTTGTGTGTGTGTTTGTGTGTGTGTTTGTGTGTGTGTTTGT
>NW_022639593.1:530299-530636 GCF_010583005.1 Odontomachus brunneus
AATTGTTTAAACAAATTATTTTTTCAATTCCGACTTCATATTCGTACTCAGTGACCTAAAAAATCCCTGGATACATCGTACAAAAACCGTGAGACACGTCTCTACTCATTTGTTCAAACAAATAATTGTTTAAACAAATTATTTTTTCAATTTGTTTATACTGCAACCCGATGTTCTGACAAGATATATTGTGCTTCCTTTAAAACTTTGAGAGTAATTTCCTTGCTGTTTTAATATATTTACATATTAGGACCTTAACTTAGTTTCCGCCCAAAAAATACTGAGAAAAAGCATTTATTGTAAAAAATTTATTTAAATTATTTCAATGAAAGTATTT
>NW_022639593.1:530656-538903 GCF_010583005.1 Odontomachus brunneus
TTTTTTTCAAATCAAAATAGTGCAAAAGCACATGTCGAAAAAACACTTTATCGCGTTCCATTTTTCACAAAGCAAAAGAAATTGTTGTTTAGGAAAATAATTGTGTATGCTGACTGAATGTTATCGAGAAATGTCGAAATTAATCACAAACTACCTGTTTCGTTAGTAATGACTACTAGAACTGTTTGCATTGCCATCTAACATTTGCGGGCGGAAACTAAGTTAAGGTCCTAATACATTATATTTTTTTCGCATATATAAATTTACGCAATTTTACACGTATCCAAGTAATTGTATATGTTTCACCAGTACGAAAAAATGACCCGATACTGGGTCGATACCGAAAAATGGATGTCCGGTTTTCGTACTGGCTCAGTACTGGGCCTAATATAAAAAATTTGTATTATTGGTACTGGCTCCGTACTAAAGTTAGGTACTGGATAGTCGTACCGTACTGGGGCGTTACCGAAAAATATTTATCGTTTTCAGTACTGGCTCAGTACTGGGCCTAATATAAAAAATTTGTATTATTGGTACTGGCTCCGTACTAAAGTTAGGTACTGGATAGTCGTACCGTACTGGGGCGTTACCGAAAAATATTTATCGTTTTCAGTACTGGCTCAGTACTGCTGTAAAAAAGCTGTATTATTGGTATTGGTCCTGTTCGTAGAATCAATACTGGATACCTAAATAAGAATCGTATACAATCTGCCAATAGAGGATATTGGGCCAGTATTGTGCCCGTACCGAAAAACGGACGATACCAATATCCTTTATGGGAAAATGGAATAAGTCACTAACGCGAAACCTAGATAGCTCAGTGGTAAGAACGATTACCTGACAAGCGGATGACTTAGATTCGAGCTCGAGTTCGATTCCAGCTGTCATCCTGAAGATTTTTCCTCATATAACTATTAAAAAATAGACATATATAGATACAAAGGAGAGCAGCCCGACTATATATAGTCTGATCTTTTTTTCCTTACTATATAGTTGTGATATTAACAATTGTGCAAATAATAAAAATTTACTAGGAATCGATACTGGCCCTGTATTGGGAATAAATACTTCCTCAGTGCTAGGAATCAATATTTTTTTATACTGATACAGTACTGATTTTCGGTACTGTACTGTTTTCCGATACTAGCCCTTTTCTATCATCCTAGTATCACACCAATACTAAACCCGTACTGGCATTTGGTACTATGCCAGTAACGTTTACCATAAATCGGTACTGGACCACTTTGATGCCAGTAGTAAATTCCTACTTGAATATACACGTACACATATACATATATACACAGACACACATACAGCAGAGAGGGTTTGGAGTAAAAAATACTACGGGAGTGACGAACCATAGAGTCTTTATACTTCTGTAATACACACGCACACATATATACACTCAACACGAACATTCGACCGAGAATGTATTAAATCGTAAAACCTCTACGTATTAAAGGAAGGTATGCAAAATTAGATGTTTGGAAATCGTTATTCAAACAAGAAAATATATATTCTTATGTATTTTGAGTCGTAGAATGCGAAAATTCTTATATATTTTGAGTAGAAGTCGTAGAAGTCTCAAGAACGGTTATAAGAATATGTAACTAAAAAATAAGAGTTCCTATTTAAAAAATTCAAAGTAGCCTTTGCTTGACTTTGGCGATGTAACTGAAAGTTAAATTGATAAAGGGAGTAAATAGATATTTTTAAGCCCTACAAAACTTTTGTCTCAAATATTTTTTTCTATAACTATATTTCTCAAGGTATTTCGCCGAGCCAGAACTTTTTGCATACTCTGTACATATGTTGAGGATCTCCAAATAGTTGACTCAAGATTCTGTGGCTCAAAATAACAAGAAAAAAATAACGCAAAATAACGTAAGAGTAAATGTAAAAAAATTATGTCCGAGAATTTTTACGATTTCATATTTTTTCCTATTTTTTTTTAATTTTTCACGTTTTTCGTAATAGTTGCCCTAATTTTCATGATCATTTCCGAATTCTGCAACTCAAAATACATAAGAATATGTAACATTTTCTCGTTTTAATAACGATTCCCAAGCCCCCAATTTTGCATACCCTCCTTTAGATCTTTCAGAATTTATAGTGCGGAAACAGCTTATAGGATCAACTTGTGTCCATTGAAACATATGGATCTTTTTAAATTTAATTTTTTGCTTGTAAGATAACGATCCCAATTACAGGTCGAACCTCAATTTTCGATCAAACTTGATTCACTAAAAGGTCAGGCCATATTGATATGCTGAAAAAATAACGTTAAAAATTATCAATTTTTCAATGCAACTATAAATTATGAACAATTTTCTTTATTTACAAAGTTTAGTACATATGATTTAATGAGAATTTTGTGAAAATTGTTTAAAAAAATAGTCGAATTATAAAATGTCCCGCGAAGGTTCCTTATTGAAATATGCATTGATAAAGTACAGGATATCTTAAAAACTAATTGTCCGGTTCTTCTAATTTAGCATATTTATTCTTAACAAGATTAACCAAGAATTTGCGCGTAGAAGTTCTAAAAAATGGAAAATTGTAAAAGTTGCAGCAAGTTGAAGGCAAAAATTTAATTTTTGTGTAAAAAATTTAACTTTAAACATTTATTATAAAAAAATGGTTAATTATACCTAGCAATCCATAATTGGAACTCACATCAAAATGTTTCTAATTATCTTCTTTTAATTTAGAATCAATTAATTAGGGTCTAATAACTTTGTTTTAAAATAATGATATTTGTATTGCTATTAATTATATTGGTATTAATAATTCCCTCAAATATCTGATTGACAAATTTATGTAAATAAATGAAAGTTACTCTAACTTTAAATAATGCGTAATTAAGACCGTTACATATATTAGACAGCCTTTTCTACACAGAGGGAACAGTTTTCTTTGGATTTAGTAAATTTTATTAAATTTAAAGAAATTTATCTATATATACTGGAATAGTCTAAACAAAAGCGCCAATTTTTAAAAAATACAATAGTTTAGTTTCTCAAGTGATTTTATTGTTTGACCTAAATAATTTAATGTTTAGTTTAAAAAAGAAAATTGTTTTACTTACTTGTTTTATTTTACTAAAAATATTCAATAATTCTATTTAAATAATCTTAAGAAACTTGATGTCGAATATACATAGACAAACCTGTGACGTCATGATTGCTTTTGGATTTTTAACAAAACATTATATTACTTGGTCCAAACAATTTCATGGAAAACGAAACAAAAATAACATGATTTAACTTAACAAAATAACAAAAACAAAATAAAATTTAAAATATAACCGAATAAAAACTCATTATGTAGTTAAAACTAAAATATTATTTTTTTACATAATAGTATTTTCCATTAAACAATATGGTTTAATCTAATGAAACAAATAATAGTTAATATGAAATTATGTTGTTTGAGTTCAACAAATCCAAGTTAAACGAATAGGAATACTAAATCCAAAGAAACTGCAATTTCTGTGTAATACCTCTTTCTGTGTAATACCTGTGTAAACTTTTTCGGCTTAAAATTTCTTATGCTTCTTTAATAATTTCTTTTATAATCCTCATTTTCAAAGATACGACTGACAAACTAATATGGCACGAATAAAGCTGTAACATTTCATTTAGCGACTCTATCGACTTGCAGATAATCGCATGAGTGATTCGAATGTTCTTATACACTTGTACACTACGGACTAGTAACGATATGTTATGGGTAAAACACGACCCATAAGAAACACGATGCGAACGGTGTCCGTCTAACCCACTTTAAGGAATTTCCTTCTTGAAACGCATCAACGAGCTGGATCGGTTGCTTGCACGTGCATAATGTGCGAGCAGATTGTATCGAGATGTATGCACATCTAAATATCATAGAAGAGTCATGGGTGACTCTTCCGCGTTGGAGCAGCTCGCCGACTAGGAGAGATAATAACTGCTTTCTCGTAATTCAAGTAAAATACAGACGAGCGGACAGAAAAAGAAGTCGAAGCGTAAGAAGAAGTTTGGAGCGCTCTGTAAATGACACGAATAGCTGGAGGAAAAAGAACTCGACTTTGCATTCCTTTCAACTTCATCGATTTTCTTAAGAGGCATTTAATTCGATAACTACACTATATCGCTTATCCACTTTAATTTGTCACGTTAATCAGCAATTATTCAAGTGCTTATGCGTATGCGCCCTCGTATGAAAGATCGTGCCTGTTGCATTAAGATGGTAGGAAAGAAAATATTGACGAATGATTCAGTTAAATAATTCAGCTAGTATGTGCATGTGTGTGCGCGCATACGTAATACACACTAGAAATATTATTAGCGACTTAATAATTACCATATGTAAGTTCCACCTAACGATGTTACATGATAATAAGGCCATAAAAAGGAAAGAAAGCGTGTGTGCGTTTCTACTTCGTTGTATCATTAATACACGAAAAGATTAACCACAATCAAGCGATTATACAAACGAACGGCTATGACTACATGATTAAGTGGCATTATGGAATTCCCATTAACACACAGTCGGCGATTTCATTTTCACTCAGTGGAATTGTCGATGCAATATACGCACGCATTTCACGGCTTTTGCCAGATTGACCGTAATCGCAATCCTGGATAATCATCTATGTCAGCATTGCGATTTATTGTTAGGTCGAATGTGGACGATAGTATTTTGCGGAAGCTCACACGGAAGGTTTTGTGTTGATTATCAAGTGATAATCGAAAGAAACTTTATTTCCCAGAGGCCATTAATTCATAACGAACGTTCCGTCTTTTTGCAAAGAACATGCTTGTTTATGTCCGGGTCTGGCTGCGAGGTTGTTAAGTTCAATAGCGCTCGACGAGATATTAAAATTGCTTTACGATTGCTCGAGAACGTTTATTACTTCACGACATCATTTCAAATTTATTGCCCCGCGTAAGTGAAAGTCTAGTTTCGTTACATTACACAGATACAATGACCCCGTGAGAATGATGAGTAACTGTAAGATACGTTTATGATAATATATTAACTATTTTGTACATAAAATAGTCGTATATATAGGGTGCCCCTGAACAATCTTCGAAGCTCTCATGGAGACATAGTACGGATTAAGGTGAACATAAAAGTAAATCCTATAACATTTTGCGATATTTGCAATAAATATCGAGATATTAATTAAAGAAGATTTATGAATGATCACGGGAGATATACATAGATGAGCTGTATAGTGATGACATCTGCTGCCGTATGTTTAAACATTGGTCAAATGAACAAAAAAGCTATCTTTTCCCTAATAATCTTGTAGATTTTCAATTATTAATTAGAGAACATTTATATATTATCGTAAGCGATTATCCGTCAATTTTCTTTAATTGTTTTAGGACACTATGTAAATATCTATATATATATATATTAAAAATATATAATGTAAAAATATAAATTAGAAGCTATTTATTCTGTGTTCTGAAATATTGAGAACATATTTGTTAACCTGGTATGTTTTCTTTGACTTCACGGTATGTCTTATTCGTAAAGAATTTACGAATAATTAAAAGATATTGCGTATACCTTATATGGAAAATAGACATAATGAACAGGAAAGCGGAAACTGAATATAACGAATATAATAAGCAATAAAAAAGCACAAAAAAATTAATGTATCAACATGAACGTACCCGGTCTCTTTTGCTATAATTTTTTATCTTATGTTGTAAGTTGATTGAATATCTCCGAGATATTCTTTTTTTCTTGCTATTATTTTACATTAGACCTAACAAAAAGTAAATCAGTTTTCTACACTGCAAATCCAAGTATGTTATTTTGGCTAAATTTCTTTTTATATACCGTTTCTTACTGTTTAAAGTCACGTCGTTAAACACGTGTTGAAACGTATTAAATTATAATTTACCACCATATTACATATGTTTATACGTTTAACCCCTTGACTGTGGAGGTAGAAATGGATTAGTCGTGCCATTTTTATGTTGGAAAAAAATATTGTCGAATTTTCTTTATGACATTATTGTAAAGGTTTTTGGGCTCGCTGAATCCGAATTTGACATCAAAATTTTGAAAATCAAAATAGCGGATTCAATATGGCGGGTAAAAATTTGGAAAATAATCGGATTTTTATGAAAGTCGGTATTTATATGTTTTTGGGATCATCGAATCCAAATTTGATATCAAAATTTCAAAATTCAAAATGACGGATAGAATGTGGCAGATCTAAATTTTGAAAATAATCGAATTTTCATGAAAGTGAATGTGTTCAGACATTTCGTCTGAACAAAAAAAAAACAAAAAAAATTAAAAATTATAAAAACAAAAAAGGATATAATAATGGAGTAAAAAACCGCCTCGTCCTCGTTTCGTGACTCCGGATTCGGCAGAAAGTGGTATTACATAAATGTTTTTCTTATTTAAAAATTTTTTATTCCACTATTTGGAATTTTGAAATTTTGATATCAAATTCGAATTCAGCGATCCCAAAAACATATAGATACACACTTTTATGAAAATCCGATTATTTTTTAAATTTTGATCCGCCATGTTGGATCCGTCATTTTGAATTTCGAAATTTTTATATCAAATTCGGATTTAGCGACCAAAAACATAAATATTCACTTGTATGAAAAGAACAAGTTTTACAATTTTTTTCTTCGATGCGTGTATACACGTCATCCACAGTCAATGGGTTAAAAATAAGATACTTGGCTTTGTAGTGTAGTCGGCGCGTACAAAGCGCTGACCTTACTTACGAGCTACCGACGACTCAAGTATTTTTTGCGACGTAAATTTTCGCGGATCGGCGAGCTTTGGTTATTTATCTCAAGAGAGACCGGGAAGAGGATTCATGGTTTTTCGCGGATCTCGGCCGTCGTAAAAGTGGCAGGCGAGCGTTTTTCCCAGGACTTCGGCCAAGCCCTTTGTACCTTTTATGGCTCGGCCCATTACCGCGGAATCTTGTAAACGCTCTTCTTTGACCGCAGACGAAGGCAGGTATGTCACGATCGTGGTGCCTCGTTACCGTAGACATTCTAGAAACGAGTTTCCTAGCTTCGCCTGAGTAATATCATGTCATATCAGACGAGAATTCTCGCGTTACCTTCCCTTTTTGGAAGTTTCTGCACGGCGTGAATTGTGCACAGAGGAGGGAGGACTGATCGTTTCTTGGAAAGTTGAAATTGAACAAACGTGACTGCTACTGACGATCGCGAGAAAGCGATTATTATCGACACACACCGCGCGAATGTCCGAGCGGCCGAGTAGACGAACGAGGGAACATCCGTCCAGTCGAGGAACGAAGCGCTGCGTTTATTTCGATCCAGGAGCGACACGGCGAATCGCGACCCACATTCGCCGTTCGTTCGCTCAATCTGTACTTCGCGAAAGTAGTCAGGCGGGTCCCTTTCGAATTTCACGTGCGAGGCGGCTCCTCTGCATATATGCGCGGATGCACCCAATGCCTTTCCTCGTGAAACTGCGTAAGAGGTGACACTCGCAGATCAAACAAAATTTCACGCGACTGTGCGCGCGTTGACTATTATTCATCCAATTTCATGATGTTGCATCAAATACTGAAAAAAAACTAGTAATTGTTATCAAATATATTTAGTTACAAGATTTAAGTAAAATTCGGTTACTGATATTAAATATGATAATAATAGGGTAAACTCCGATAAGATGGCCATACTTTTTTAAAATGCAAAAAAATATATTTCTTATTGTTATTTATTAATAGCGTTTTCTAATAACATTACTTCACTGAAGTCTACAGTACATAATACCATCAAAGTTAAAAGGAAAATACTTCAGTGAAATTATTTATTACAAAAATATCAAAACATGAGCATTGGCCTTATCTAAATGTTTAAGACAAAATAGCCATAAGAAATAGATGACCCATACATATTTTATGTTCAAGATTCTGCACCTATTATTTTATAAAATAATGAAAAAAAAATCTGACATATTCATTTTAGTATAGGATATTTAATATATATTATTTGTGAAAAATATAATATACATATATAACAGAAACTTCTATTACAAAACTTAAATTCTAAATCCAATTTTTTATCAAAACATATTGCACATAAGATTTAATTACTGTAATATTGAAAGTAATTTTTGAAATATAACTTTTGTTTTATAAATGTTAGAATGATAGTGGTCTCCACCATCTTACCCAAAATGTGAATGAAAGACGGTTATAATAGTACTTATAAATAAATAGTGAAAACGAAAATA
>NW_022639593.1:538913-539307 GCF_010583005.1 Odontomachus brunneus
TAACAGAAACTTCTATTACAAAACTTAAATTCTAAATCCAATTTTTTATCAAAACATATTGCACATAAGATTTAATTACTGTAATATTGAAAGTAATTTTTGAAATATAACTTTTGTTTTATAAATGTTAGAATGATAGTGGTCTCCACCATCTTACCCAAAATGTGAATGAAAGACGGTTATAATAGTACTTATAAATAAATAGTGAAAACGAAAATAAAAATGCATGTTATATTACAATTTATATACTTACTTTATGTATCTAACATTGATTGCGATAGCTTAACTGTAATTTATTCGATGTTGCAGCAAGTTTTAGTGGATACATGAGAAATTTTACAGGAAGTCGAAAATAAAAATATAGTATAATATTTATAATCTTGCTATTTCGAAA